>NC_059199.1:60173926-60176426 GCF_020615455.1 Coregonus clupeaformis | reverse complement strand
AGATAAGGAGGGAGAGACAGAGGGAAAGAGGGTGGTAGTTAGACAGATAGATAAGGAGGGATGGAGAGACAGAGGGACAGAGGGAAAGAGGGTGGTGGTTAGACAGATAGATAAGGAGGGAGAGACAGAGGGAAAGAGGGAAAGAGGGAAAGAGGGTGGTGGTTAGACAGATAGATAAGGAGGGAGAGACAGAGGGAAAGAGGGAAATAAGATGGTGGTTAGACAGATAGATAAGGAGGGAGAGACAGAGGGAAAGAGGGAAAGAGGGTGGTGGTTAGACAGATAGATAAGGAGGGAGAGACAGAGGGAAAGAGGGAAAGAGGGTGGTGGTTAGACAGATAGATAAGGAGGGAGAGACAGAGGGAAAGAGGGAAAGAAGGTGGTGGTTAGACAGATAGATAAGGAGGGAGAGACAGAGGGAAAGAGGGAAAGAGGGTGGTGGTTAGACAGATAGATAAGGAGGGAGAGACAGAGGGAAAGAGGGAAAGAGGGTGGTGGTTAGACAGATAGATAAGGAGGGGAGAGACAGAGGGAAAGAGGGAAAGAGGGTGGTGGTTAGACAGATAGATAAGGAGGGAGAGACAGAGGGACAGAGGGAAAGAGGGTGGTGGTTAGACAGATAGATAAGGAGGGAGAGACAGAGGGAAAGAGGGAAAGAGGGTGGTGGTTAGACAGATAGATAAGGAGGGAGAGACAGAGGGAAAGAGGGAAAGAGGGTGGTGGTTAGACAGATAGATAAGGAGGGAGAGACAGAGGGAAAGAGGGAAAGAGGGTGGTGGTTAGACAGATAGATAAGGAGGGATGGAGAGACAGAGGGAAAGAGGGAAAGAGGGTGGTGGTTAGACAGATAGATAAGGAGGGAGAGACAGAGGGAAAGAGGGAAAGAGGGTGGTGGTTAGACAGATAGATAAGGAGGGAGAGACAGAGGGAAAGAGGGAAAGAGGGTGGTGGTTAGACAGATAGATAAGGAGGGAGAGACAGAGGGAAAGAGGGTGGTGGTTAGACAGATAGATAAGGAGGGAGAGACAGAGGGAAAGAGGGTGGTGGTTAGACAGATAGATAAGGAGGGATGGAGAGACAGAGGGAAAGAGGGAAAGAGGGTGGTGGTTAGACAGATAGATAAGGAGGGATGGAGAGACAGAGGGAAAGAGGGAAAGAGGGTGGTGGTTAGACAGATAGATAAGGAGGGATGGAGAGACAGAGGGAAAGAGGGAAAGAGGGTGGTGGTTAGACAGATAGATAAGGAGGGAGAGACAGAGGGAAAGAGGGAAAGAGGGTCGTGGTTAGACAGATAGATAAGGAGGGAGAGACAGAGGGAAAGAGGGTGGTGGTTAGACAGATAGATAAGGAAGGATGGAGAGAACAGAAAGAGGAAGGGGAGAGTACAGCCTGTGCCTGTTGTGTAGGAGAGAGGGAGAGGGTTTGGGTAAAAGAAAAGGGGTACTCCTGAACCCACCAAATTGGAGGATGTGGTTGCATAGCAACAGGAGCATACCTAAAAATGCTATGGGGGGTTGGCTTGTTAAAATGCTGTCAGGACACAGGGTGCCTCTCATCCAAATGTGCATTTTTGTGAGGTATTTGTGTGGTTTCTACAGAAGGTAGGAGAGTGAAAACAATTTCAATTATGAATAGAGAACCGATCGTGATTCTGTTAACTCCTAGATGTAATCAAAAATAGACGTACCAAAAAGTACTGATTTATCATGAGAGGGCCAGAAACAATAGCGTGTAATACTGCGTACTCCAGAACACAGCAAAATATGGATTCATATTCATGCCAAAGCAGTAGGATGTTAAATACAATAAAAATGACATACCTGCTCAGAAACAGCTATCATTAAACTGAATAGACCCGTGTGCCATATATATTATTGACATGCTGTGCATGTATTCCCATATACTGATTAAAAAATAATAATATTCAATGAGTACATTCAATTTCTGCCTAATAAAGTAGTCCAGAATACTAAAGACTAGCGTTTAATCTAGTTGTAAATTGCTAACTTGCAAAGTTCTCCTTTCCCTGTATAGTTCTTATAGCTTTGGCACATACAGTGGGGAGAACAAGTATTTGATACACTGCCGATTTTGCAGGTTTTCCTACTTACAAAGCATGTAGAGGTCTGTCATTTTTATCATAGGTACACTTCAACTGTGAGAGACAGAATCTAAAACAAAAATCCAGAAAATCACAATGTATGATTTTTAAGTAATTAATTTGCATTGTATTGTATGAAATAAGTATTTGATACATCAGAAAAGCAGAACTTAATATTTGGTACAGAAACCTTTGTTTGCAATTACAGAGATCATACGTTTCCTGTAGGTCTTGACCAGGTTTGCACACACTGCAGCAGGGATTTTGGCCCACTCCTCCATACAGACCTTCTCCGGATCCTTCAGGTTTCGAGGCTGTCGCTGGGCAATACGGACTTTCAGCTCCCTCCAAAGATTTTCTATTGGGTTCAGGTCTGGAGACTGGATAGGCCACTCCAGG
>NC_059199.1:60156426-60163926 GCF_020615455.1 Coregonus clupeaformis | reverse complement strand
GCCCTGCCTCCCGCTGTTTGCTTAGAAATTCTAGGGACAATTAGGAGGCCTGCGTCTTGCGACCGTAGCGTACGTATTGGTATGTACGGCAGGACCAACTCGGAAAGATAGGTAGGAGCAAGCCCATGTAACGCTTTATAGGTTAACAGTAAAACCTTGAAATCAGCCCTTGCCTTAACAGGAAGCCAGTGTAGGGAAGCTAGCACTGCGCCACTGTCTCCTGAGTGGCGCAGTGGTCTAAGGCACTGCATCGCAGTGCTAACTGTGCTACTAGAGATCCTGGTTCGAATCCAGGCTCTGTCGCAGCCGGCCGCGACCGGGAGACTCATGGGCGGCGCACAATTGGCCCAGCGTCGTCCAGGGTAGGGGAGGGAATGGCCGGCAGGGATGTAGCTCAGTTGATAGAGCATGGCGTTTGCAACGCCAGGGTTGTGGGTTCGCTTCCCATGGGGGGCCAGTATAACAAAAAAAAAAAAAAATGTATTCACTAACTGTAAGTCGCTCTGGATAAGAGCGTCTGCTAAATGACTAAAATGTAAAAAATGTAAAATGAGTAATATGATCAAATTTCTTGGTTCTAGTCAGGATTCTAGCAGCCGTATTTAGCACTAACTGAAGTTTATTTAGTGCTTTATCCGGGTAGCCGGAAAATAGAGCATTGCAGTAGTCTAACCTAGAAGTAACAAATGCATGGATTAATTTTTCTAAGTCATTTTTGGACAGAAAATTTCTAATTTTTGCAATGTTACGTAGATGGAAAAAAGCTGTCCTTGAAACAGTCTTGATATGTTCGTCAAAAGAGAGATCAGGGTCAAGAGTAACGCCGAGGTCCTTCACAGTTTTATTTGAGACGACTTTACAACCATCAAGGTGAATTGTCAGATTTAACAGAAGATCTCTTTGTTTCTTGGGACCTAGAACAAGCATCTCTGTTTTGTCCGAGTTTAAAAGTAAAAAGTTTTCAGCCATCCACTTCCTTATGTCTGAAACACAGGCTTCTAGCGAGGGCAATTTTGGGGCTTCACCATGTTTCATTGAAATGTACAGCTGTGTGTCATCCGCATAGCAGTGAAAGTTAACATTATGTTTTCGAATAACATCCCCGAGAGGTAAAATATATAGTGAAAACAATAGTGGTCCTAAAACGGAACCTTGAGGAACACCCGAAATGTACAGTTGATTTGTCGGAGGACAGACCATTTACAGAGACAAACTGATATCTTTCCGACAGGTAAGATCTAAACCAGGCCAGAACTTGTCCGTGTAGACCAATTTGGGTTTCCAGTCTCTCCAAAAGAATGTGGTGATCGATGGTGTCAAAGGCAGCACTAAGGTCTAGTAGCACGAGGACAGATGCAGAGCCTCGGTCTGACGCCATTAAAAGGTCATTTACCACCTTCACAAGTGCAGTCTCAGTGCTATGATGGGGTCTAAAACCAGACTGAAGCATTTCGTATACATTGTTTGTCTTCAGAAAGGCAGTGAGTTGCTGCGCAACAGCTTTTTCTAAAATTTTTGAGAGGAATGGAAGATTCGATATAGGCCGATAGTTTTTTATATTTTCCGGGTCAAGGTTTGGCTTTTTCAAGAGAGGCTTTATCACTGCCACTTTTAGTGAGTTTGGTACACATCCGGTGGATAGAGAGCTGTTTATTATGTTCAACATAGGAGGGCCAAGCACAGGAAGCAGCTCCTTCAGCAGTTTAGTAGGAATAGGATCCAGTATGCAGCTTGAAGGTTTAGAGGCCATGATTATTTTCATCATTGTGTCAGGAGATATAGTACTAAAACACTTAAGTGTCTCTCCCGATCCCAGGCCCTCGCAAATCTGTGCAGATCCAGGACAGCTAAGCCCTGGAGGAATACGCAGATTCAAAGAGGAGTCCGTAATTTGCTTTCTAATGGTCATGATCTTTTCCTCAAAGAAGTTCATGAATTTATTACTGCTGAAGTGAAAGCCATCCTCTCTTGGGGAATGCTGCTTTTTAGTTAGCTTTGCAACAGTATCAAAAATAAATTTTGGATTATTCTTATTTTCCTCGATTAAGTTGGAAAAGTAGGATGATCGAGCAGCAGTGAGGGCTCTTCGGTACTGCACGGTACTGTCTTTCCAAGCTAGTCGGAAGACTTCCAGTTTGGTGTGGCGCCATTTCCGTTCCAATTTCCTGGAAGCTTGCTTCAAAGCTCGGGTATTTTCTGTATACCAGGGAACTAGTTTCTTATGACAAATGTTTTTCGTTTTTAGGGGTGCAACTGCATCTAGGGTATTGCGCAAGGTTAAATTGAGTTCCTCAGTTAAGTGGTTAACTGATTTTTGTCCTCTGACGTCCTTGGGTAGGCAGAAGGAGTCTGGAAGGGCATCAAGGAATTTTTGTGTTGTCTGGGAATTTATAGCACGACTTTTGATGCTCCTTGGTTGGGGTCTGAGCAGATTATTTGTTGCGATTGCAAACGTAATAAAATGGTGGTCCGATAGTCCAGGATTTTGTGGAAAAACATTAAGATCTACAACATTTATTCCATGGGACAAAACTAGGTCCAGAGTATGACTGTGGCAGTGAGTAGGTCCAGAGACATGTTGGACAAAACCCACTGAGTCGATGATGGCTCCGAAAGACTTTTGGAGTGGGTCTGTGGACTTCTCCATGTGAATATTAAAATCACCAAAAATTAGAATATGATCTGCTATGACTACAAGGTCTGATAGGAATTCAGGAAACTCAGAGAGGAACGCTGTATATGGCCCAGGAGGCCTGTAAACAGTAGCTATAAAAAAGTGATTGAGTAGGCTGCATAGATTTCATGACTAGAAGCTCAAAAGATGAAAACGCCATTTTTTTTTTTGTAAATTGAAATTTGCTATCGTAAATGTTAGCAACACCTCCGCCTTTGCGGGATGCACGGGGAATATGGTCACTAGTGTAACCAGGAGGTGAGGCCTCATTTAACACAGCAAATTCATCAGGCTTAAGCCATGTTTCAGTCAGGCCAATCACATCAAGATTATGATCAGTGATTAGTTCATTGACTATGACTGCCTTTGAAGTGAGGGATCTAACATTAAGTAACCCTATTTTGAGATGTGAGGTATCACGATCTCTTTCAATAATGGCAGGAATGGAGGAGGTCTTTATCCTAATAAGATTGCTAGGGGTGAACACCGCCATGTTTAGTTTTGCCCAACCTAGGTCGAGGCACAGACACAGTCTCAATGGGTATGGCTGAGCTGACTACACTGACTATGCCATTGGCAGACTCCACTAAGCTGGCAGGTTGGCTAACAGCCTGCTGCCTGGCCTGCACCCTATTTCACTGTGGGGCTAGAGGAGTTAGAGCCCTATCTATGTTGGTAGATAAGAGGAGAGCACCCCTCGAGCTAGGATGGAGTCCGTCACTCCTCAGCAGGTCAGGCTTGGTCCTGTTTGTGGGTGAGTCCCAGAAAGAGGGCCAATTATCCACAAATGTTATCTTTTGGGAGGGGCAGAAAACAGTTTTCAACCAGCGATTGAGTGCTGAGACTCTGCTGTAGAGCTCGTCACTTCCCCTAACTGGGAGGGGGCCAGAGACAATTACTCGATGCCGACACATCTTTCTAGCCGATTTACACGCTGAAGCTATGTTGCACTTGGTGACCTCTGACTGTTTCATCCTAACATCGTTGGTGCCGGCGTGGATAACAATATCTCTATACTCTCTACACTCGCCAGTTTTAGCTTTAGCCAGCACCATCTTTAGATTAGCCTTAACGTCGGTAGCCCTGCCCCCTGGTAAACAGTGTATGATCGCTGGGTGATTCGTTTTAAGTCTAATACTGCGGGTAATGGAGTCGCCAATGACTAGGGTTTTCAATTTGTCAGAGCTAATGGTGGGAGCCTTCGCGTCTCAGACCCCCGTAACGGGAGGAGTAGAGACAAGAGAAGACTCAGACTCAGACTCCGACTCGCTACATAATGGGGAAAACCGGTTGAAGGTTTCTGTCGGCTGAATGAGCGACACCGGTTGAGCATTCCAACAGTATTTCCCTCCAGAAGCCATGAGAAAGTTGTCCGGCTGCGGGGACTGTGCGGGGGATTTATACTAACGTTACTGTCTGTACTTACTGGTGGCACAGACGCTGTTTCTTCCTTTCCTACACTGAAATTACCCTTGCCTAACGATTGCGTCTGAAGCTGGGCTTGTAGCACAGCTATTCTCGCCCGTAAAGGCGATCGTTCTCCTGTATATTATGAGTACAGCGACTGCAATTAGAAGACATCATGTTAATGTTACTACTTAGCTTCGGCTGTTGAAGATGTTGACGAACCATGTCCAGATAAAGCGTCCGGAGTGAAAAAGTTGAATAAGGGAAAAAAGTTGCGATGGAAAAAAGGAAAATAAAGTAAAGTTGGCAGCTAAAACGCACAGGAAAATGACTCTTCTGTCTCGGGATAAAACGTCCGGGGTGAAAAAGTTTAACGAAAAAAGATGAGTGAGGACAAAACTAAAAAGTTGGTAAATTTGTTTGTCTGGACCTGATGGATGACTGACTAACTGTCAAATAAACAAATAAACAGAGAGACAGAGACAGAGAGACAGAGAGGGTGCAATGGGATATGATTGTTCACTGGCCAGCACTTTACTGTTTGCATTTATTTGTCTCTGTCTTTATCTCTCTCTCTCTCTCTCTCTCTCTCTCTCTCTCTCTCTCTCTCTCTCTCTCTCTCTCTCTCTCTAATTCAATTCAATTTCAATTTAAAGGCTTTATTATCATGGAAAACGTTTGTTAACATTGCCAAAGCAAGTGAAGTAGATAGTAAACAAAAGTGAAATAAACAATAAATATTAACAGTGAACATTACACTCAGAAGTTCCAAAATAATAAAGACATTTCAAATGTTATATTATGTAGTTTATATATACAATGTTGTAACAATGTGCAAATAGTTAAAGTACAAATAGGAAAACAATCAACATAAATATGGGATGTATTTACAATGGTGTTTGTTCTTCACTTGTTGCCCTTTTCTTGTGGCAACAGGTCACAAATCTTGCTGCTGTGATGGCACACTGTGGCATTTCACCCAATATATATGGGAGTTTATCAAAATTGGGTTTGTTTTCAAATTCTTTGTGGATCTCTGTAATCTGAGGGAAATATGTGTCTCTAATGTGGTCATACATTTGGCAGGAGATTAGGAAGTGCAGCTCAGTTTCCACCTCATTTTGTGGGCAGTTTTCACATAGCCTGTCTTCTCTTGAGAGCCAGGTCTGCCTACGGCGGCCTTTCTCAATAGCAACGCTATGCTCACTGAGTCTGTACATAGTCAAAGTTTTCATTAAGTTTGGGTCTGTCACAATGGTCAGGTATTCTGCCACTGTGTACTCTGTTTAGAGCCAAATAGCATTCTAGTTTGCTCTGTTTTTTTTGTTAATTCTTTCCAATGTTTCAAGTCATTCTCTTTTTGTTTTCTCATGATTTGGTTGGGTCTAATTGTGTTGTTGTTGTTGTGCTGGGTCTCTGTGGGGTCTGTTTGTGTTTGTGAACAGAGCCCCAGGACCAGCTTGCTTAGAGGACTATTCTCCAGGTTCATCCCTCTGTAGGTGATGTCTTTGTTATGGAAGGTTTGGGAATCGTTTCCTTTTAAGTGGTTATAGAATTTAACGGCTCTTTTCTGGATTTTGATAATTAGCAGGTATCGGCCTAATTCTGCTCTGCATGCATTATTTTTTATGTGTTTTTCGTTGTACACAGAGGATATTTTTGCAGAATTCTGCATGCAGAGTCCCAATTGGGTGTTTGTCCCATTTTGTGAATTCTTGGTTGGAGAGCGGACCCCAGACCTCACAACCATGAAGGGCAATGGGTTCTATAACTGATTCAAGTATTGGTATGTCGAATTGTATGTTCCTTTTGATGGCATAGAAGGCCCTTCTTGCCTTGTCTCTCAGATCGTTCACAGCTTTGTGGAAGTTACTTGTGGCGCTGATATTTAGGCCGAGGTATGTGTCGTTTTTTGTGTGCTCTTGGGCAACGGTGTCTAGATTGAATTTGTATCTCTCTCTCTCTCTCTCTCTCTCTCTCTCTCTCTCTCTCTCTCTCTCTCTCTCTCTCTCTCTCTCTCTCCCCTCTCCCTCTCCCTCTCCCTCTCTCTCTCTCTCTCTCTCTCTCTCTCTCTCTCTCTCTCTCTCTCTCTCTCTCTATCTCTCTCTCTCTATCTCTCTCTCTCTATGTCTCTCTCTCTCTCTCTCTCTCTCTCTCTCTCTCTCTCTCTCTCTCTCTCTCTCTCTCTCTCTCTCTCTCTCTCTCTCTCTCTCTCTCTCTCTCTGTTTTATCACATGTTCTATTTGTGACCTCTCCTCTCCAGGGACCCTGTGCGTCAGCTTGTTGTTATTGTACAGTCTGTCCTAACAGTGTATCTATCTAAAGCTAACTCAACCGCCAAGTCAATCTATCTAAAGCTAACTCAACCGCCAAGTCAATCTATCTGTCCACACATGCCTGCATGTTCATGAAATTACACTTGACTGAAACTTCCTTCATGAAGAACTTTTGAGGACATCCACTATTTACATGTGTATGCACACACATAAACACACACACACACACACACACACACACACACACACACACACCGTATGTCAACAGTAGGTGTTTACAGTTTGTGATGGGCACTAGAGTGCTTTTAACAAAGTCATTTGTGACATTTGTTCTATCACTCTATCTCTATATGTTCTATCACTCTATCTATATGTTCTATCACTCTATCTCTATGTTCTATCACTCTATCTCTATGTTCTATCACTCTACCTCTATGTTCTATCACTCTATCTCTATGTTCTATCAGTCTATCTCTATGTTCTATCACTCTATCTCTATGTTCTATCACTCTATCTCTATGTTCTATCACTCTATCGCTATGTTCTATCAGTCTATCTCTATGTTCTATCACTCTATCTCTATGTTCTATCACTCTATCTCTATGTTCTATCAGTCTATCTCTATGTTCTATCACTCTATCTCTATGTTCTATCAGTCTATCTCTATGTTATATCACTCTATCTCTATGTTCTATCACTCTATCTCTATGTTCTATCACTCTATCTCTATGTTCTATCACTCTATCTCTATGTTCTATCAGCCTATCTCTATGTTCTATCACTCTATCTCTATGTTCTATCAGTCTATCTCTATGTTCTATCAGTCTATCTCTATGTTCTATCACTCTATCTCTATGTTCTATCACTCTATCTCTATGTTCTATCACTCTATCTCTATGTTCTATCACTCTATCTCTATGTTCTATCACTCTATATCTATGTTCTATCAGTCTATCTCTATGTTCTATCAGTCTATCTCTATGTTATATCACTCTATCTCTATGTTCTATCACTCTATCTCTATGTTCTATCACTCTATCTCTATGTTCTATCACTCTATCTCTATGTTCTATCAGTCTATCTCTATGTTCTATCAGTCTATCTCTATGTTCTATCACTCTATCTCTATGTTCTATCACTCTA
>NC_059199.1:60131426-60151426 GCF_020615455.1 Coregonus clupeaformis | reverse complement strand
TAACTCACTCTCTCACTCTCTCTCTCTCACTCTCTCACTCTCTCTAATATCTCTCACTCTCTCTCACGCTCTCACGCTCTATCTCTATATCTCTCTCTCTCACTCTCTATCTCTGTCTCTAATCACTCCTCTTGTATTACTTTTCCTAAGTGGATTCAGTTCTGATATCTATATGTCTCCTTCCTCTCTCTGATCTCTATGTGTCTCATTATTTTCTCTGATCTCTATCTGCCTCCTTCCTCTCTCTGAACTCTATCTGACTCCTTCCTCTCTCTGATCTCTATCTGACTCCTTCCTCTCTCTGATCTCTATCCGACTCCTTCCTCTCTCTGATCTCTATCTGTCTCCTTCCTCTCTCTGATCTCTATCTGCCTCCTTCCTCTCTCTGATCTCTATCTGTCTCCTTCCTCTCTCTGATCTCTATCTGCCTCTTTCCTCTCTCTGATCTCTATCTGTCTCATTATTCTCTCTGATCTCTATCTGTCTCCTTCCTCTCTCTGATCTCTATCTGCCTCCTTCCTCTCTCTGATCTCTATCTGCCTCCTTCCTCTCTCTGATCTCTATCTGTCTCCTTCCTCTCTCTGATCTCTATCTGCCTCCTTCCTCTCTCTGATCTCTATCTGTCTCCTTCCTCTCTCTGATCTCTATCTGTCTCCTTCCTCTCTCTGATCTCTATCTGTCTCCTTCCTCTCTCTGATCTCTATCTGTCTCCTTCCTCTCTCTGATCTCTATCTGCCTCCTTCCTCTCTCTGATCTCTATCTGTCTCCTTCCTCTCTCTGATCTCTATCTGTCTCCTTCCTCTCTCTGATCTCTATCTGTCTCCTTCCTCTCTCTGATCTCTATCTGTCTCCTTCCTCTCTCTGATCTCTATCTGCCTCCTTCCTCTCTCTGATCTCTATCTGTCTCCTTCCTCTCTCTGATCTCTATCTGTCTCCTTCCTCTCTCTGATCTCTATTTGTCTCCTTCCTCTCTCTGATCTCTATCTGTCTCCTTCCTCTCTCTGATCTCTATCTGCCTCCTTTCTCTCTCTGATCTCTGACTCCTTCCTCTCTCTGATCTCTATCTGACTCCTTCCTCTCTCTGATCTCTATCTGCCTCTTTCCTCTCTCTGATCTCTATCTGTCTCATTATTCTCTCTGATCTCTATCTGTCTCCTTCCTCTCTCTGATCTCTATCTATCTCCTTCCTCTCTCTGATCTCTATCTGTCTCCTTCCTCTCTCTGATCTCTATCTGTCTCCTTCCTCTCTCTGATCTCTGACTCCTTCCTCTCTCTGATCTCTATCTGTCTCCTTCCTCTCTCTGATCTCTATCTGCCTCTTTCCTCTCTCTGATCTCTATCTGTCTCCTTCCTCTCTCTGATCTCTGATTCCTTCCTCTCTCTGATCTCTATCTGCCTCTTTCCTCTCTCTGATCTCTATGTGTCTCATTATTCTCTCTGATCTCTATCTGACTCCTTCCTCTCTCTGATCTCTATATGTCTCCTTCCTCTCTCTGATCTCTATATGACTTCTTCCTCTCTCTGATCTCTATGTGTCTCATTATTCTCTCTGATCTCTATCTGCCTCCTTCCTCTCTCTGATCTCTATCCGGCTCCTTCCTCTCGCTGATCTCTATCTGTCTCCTTCCTCTCGCTGATCTCTATCTGTCTCCTTCCTCTCTCTGATCTCTATCTGAATCCTTCCTTTCTCTGATCTCTATCTTCCTCTTTCCTCTCTTTGATCTCTATCTGTCTCATTATTCTCTCTGATCTCTATCTGGCTCCTTCCTCTCTCTTATCTCTATCTGTCTCCTTCCTCTCTCTGATCTCTATCTGTCTCCTTCCTCTCTCTGATCTCTATCTGTCTCATTATTCTCTCTGATCTCTATCTATCTCCTTCCTCTCTCTGATCTCTATCTGTCTCCTTCCTCTCTCTGATCTCTATCTGTCTCCTTCCTCTCTCTAGTCTCTATCTGCCTCCTTCCTCTCTCTGATCTCTATCTGCCTCTTTCCTCTCTTTGATCTCTATCTGTCTCCTTCCGCTCTCTGATCTCTGTCTCCTTCCTCTCTCTGATCTCTATCTGACTCATTATTCTCTCTGATCTCTATCTATCTCCTTCCTCTCTCTAGTCTCTACCTGTCTCCTTCCTCTCTCTAGTCTCTATCTGACTCCTTCCGCTCTCTGATCTCTATCTATCTCCTTCCTCTCTCTGATCTCTATCTTTCTCCTTCCTCTCTCTAGTCTCTATCTGACTCCTTCCGCTCTCTGATCTCTATCTATCTCCTTCCTCTCTCTGATCTCTATCTATCTCCTTCCTCTCTCTAGTCTCTATCTGACTCCTTCCGCACTCTGATCTCTGTCTCCTTCCTCTCTCTGATCTCTGACTC
This sequence comes from Coregonus clupeaformis, assembly GCF_020615455.1. Lineage (NCBI taxonomy): Eukaryota > Metazoa > Chordata > Actinopteri > Salmoniformes > Salmonidae > Coregonus > Coregonus clupeaformis. The sequence goes on along the minus strand of NC_059199.1, from coordinate 60,149,059 downwards.
CTTCCTCTCTCTGATCTCTATATGTCTCCTTCCTCTCTCTGATCTCAATCTGTCTCCTTCGTTCTCCTTCCTATATTTATTTATTTCTGAGGGAAGGAAACATCCTGTATTTAAAGATTTGGTACCAGTAATAGCGTGGAGAACTGACCACCTGTGCTGTCTGCCACCTTCATACATCAGACAGAACAACAGTCTGTCTCTGACTCAGATCACACAGATGAGGCAGAAACATGTTATAACTGAGTTGGCGTTTTTCCAGGATTTCAAAGTTTGAACCGGTTGGAAAGTCCCCTTCACTCAGTTCAACAGTAAAAGTATTTGCATTAACGGCATACACGCACACACACACTCAAAGGCCCCATTGTGTGACCTTTGGTCAAATTGGCCGGGTCATTCCTGGGCAGTTAAGAGGGACGGGTAACCTATTTAATTAGTAACTCTGTCTATCTAACTGTCCCATGTGAATCATGCTGTTATGCAGCCCTGCATATAGTTAACTGTTGTTCACTGATTGGCTGTGTAGGCTACTCATGGGCCCCAGTCAAAATTAGTGCACTATATTGGGTAATAGGCTGCCATTTGGGAACCAGAATAATCTATTATTTGTCAAACAGGTTTCAGAAGCCAGGTAGTCATTTTACCAGGTGCTGTAAAGCTTGATGAATAACATGGCAGGTGTTGGTGTTACACCATTGGGTGTCGTAGTTAAATAGCTAGGCTAGTGCATCGTGTGTGTGCGTGTGTGCGTGTGTGCGCGTGTGCGTGCATGTGTTGGAGTGTGTGTGTGTTAACCACTTCATAAGAGTCGGGTGTGTGTGATTGTTCAGCAAAAACGCATCAGTTACCCGCTCTTAAACTGGCAACAGGTGCGCAATATTTGTGTTCTTATAAGCAGGAAGTGGAACTCTATCTCTGTGTGATTGTTGAGACAGAGAGTCCTCTGCTTGATAGACTCGTTTAATATTGTCGTATTGCTGTGAATGGTGGGTTATATGCTTGTACAATCACTAAGTGATCAATTAATCAATACACCAACAAATATCAGAGTAGAAGCGCGCGCAAACATACAGGTATACATCCGCTAGCGCTTCGAGTTCATTTATCTGGAGAGGCTCGTGCCAGAACGGTCAGAGCAGCTTTGGAGTAAACAAGACGATGAACGATGACACAGCTTCAGTTATCTTGCTGAGTAAACACGTCAGGAATTGGCTTCAACTCTCACACTCTAGGATTGTGTATTTAAATAAATATAATATCTAAATAAAATCGGTATGGCTTAAAATATCTACAAAAAAGAGAGGGGTGTAAATATCCTTGATGAGAGAGAAACAAACTTGTAAACGCATCGCGATGATGACATGGTGACAAAGAATTCATATTAAAATGTGTTATTTATGTATGATCTTGCCGTGCGCGCACACACACGAAATACAAAATTCACACACACACACACAAACACACACACACACACACACATACATACATACACACACATATCACACTTATGATGATAACATTAATCACTTTCTCTCTGGCTCTACGCTGACATCTAGCGATGCTGTATCACTCTGCGGCATGCTCAACCGATCAAAAAAAAAACAAGGGCTGGACTGCCGCCTCGCCAGTGCAATCATCGCCCTGCCAAAAAAACAGCGCAGCGGGGAGTCAGGGCCTCGGTTGCGTGGGACAGAGACACTCTGGGGGGCTATACCCGTGGGCAGTATCCACTGTCTGCCGCAGAGCCAGCAAGAACGCAGAGATGAGCGAGACAGAACAATAACAACTGCGGTATGTGCGCATGGTATTGTATGATAGAAGGACCATGTGCGCACATACAATAACCCAGCTGTTAGATCAACAATAAATATGGAAATGGATATGATGGTTTTCTTATGATTTATCTAATGGGTACTCTTTATGGGATTTAATTAATAACAGGTTACTGAAACGAATATCTGTTTATTTTATAAATGTCTATTATCTAATATATTTCGATCCCTGATATGGCTGGGTTTGGTTTAATAGTCCATGTCATTTAATTATATTTAATGACATTGTTTCCTTTCTTTTCTTGTTCATATAATCCATATTACACTATATATATATATATATATATATATATATATATATATATATATATATATATATAATATTCTAAATCCAGAATCCACATTTCATTGAACTACTGCATTTGTATGTTTGAGCATGGGTCTTATTATTGAGAAAGGCGTCAGAGAAAGGACTGCAAAATGTGCCTCAATTCGCTTCAGACCAGTGGTTCAGACAGTCAGACAGAAATGAGGTCAGATACACGAACGCTCATTGCACACTCCGATTATTATTACACGGTTTATTCAGCCAATGGACTCCGGCGGGGCGTGGTTTTGGCCAAAAAACAGGATAGAGACAGCCTGTGATTGGCTGTTTAGCATGGTTTTTATTTATCGGGAAGGGATATAAAAGTGTGTGGTGTTGAACGTTAGGTTTACAGTATACTGACAGACGGATAAGGAAAGAGGGGACTATGAAAAAGTGCGACACTTCCATTCTTCCACATGGTTCTCTTACTGCTCAGGCGAGCTGCGCAGACAGCGATATTATACATCTCATAGGAAAGTTACAGAGTTGTTTTCAACAGCGAAGTGTTCTAGGTATCACAGGGCGAGTTTTCAGTCGCACTGGCAGTTGAACGTTTGAGTGCAGAACGTTGAAGATTTGAACTTGTTATTTCGTGCGTCTTTTGGAAGATATACGCGCACTGGAGACTAAGTACACAGTGTCAACAAAACGGACTGATCAGACAGAGCACTGAAAAGAAAGAGAGAGGAGACTTGCAATAACTTTTACACGTTCTGTCTGTGTGGTTACATAAACATATGTTTCTTGAGTGACTGAAACAAAACTCTGATGATATAACATTGGCAACTTTTACGCACTTCACACCATAACGACAGAATTCTGAATAGCATTAGGTGTCCTGTCTAACCGAGAGAAAGAGAAAGAAACGATGGTACAACACATCAGCCACGCAGAGAGCACGGATCCCTTCTCTCCCGGCGGGGACTCCACCGATACCGGGGATATGGACTTGGACATGGACGCGTCCCCGACTCCCGGGTCTCCGCTATCCTCCACTGGAGGGGACAGAGGTAACGTTGCCTGGTGTAAAACCCCCACGGGACACATCAAGAGACCGATGAACGCGTTTATGGTTTGGTCTCAGATCGAGAGGAGAAAGATCATGGAGCAGAGCCCGGACATGCACAACGCCGAGATCTCCAAGAGGCTGGGCAAACGCTGGAAACTGCTCAAAGACATGGACAAGATCCCCTTCATCCGGGAAGCAGAGCGGCTGAGGCTCAAGCACATGGCCGACTACCCCGACTACAAGTACCGGCCACGGAAGAAGGTTAAGACGCCCAGTACCAAGACAGAGCGGGGAGAGAGAGGACAGAAAGGCGTGGATAGGAGCGGGGGTTCTAAGTCCTCCTTGAAAAGAAGCTCTGGGTCTATGGGGGCCAGCAGAGCGCACAAGCCGGGACAGGGGAGCGCCAAGCTGGCTACCCAGGGGCCGGAGTGTGGGTCTCCCGCGGATCACCACACGCTCTACAAATCCAGGTCAGTGACTGGCGCCCGACAGATACCAGACAAGCAAACGAGGCGCGACCACATGTTTGGCGGGGGAGGGAGCTTGGACAGTGGGCCACCCTCTGTGGGAGTCCCGGGCAGTCCCGCCCTGAGCAGCTCGGCTGAGTCCAGTGACCCAATGAGCCTGTACGATGACCAGGTGACGGGGACGAGCAAAGTGCGCTCCACTAACCCTTCATCATCGTCGTCGTCAAAGGCCCGCCTCAGGTACACACGTGCGTCCTCTCCAACCCCGTCCACCTCTCACTCCTCTTCCTCCTCCCTCTCTTCTTCCTCAGATGAGGAGCCGGAGGATGAGCGGTTCGAGCTACAGCCGAGCCCCGGGTTTGAGAGCATGTCTCTGGGCAGCATGGGGCAGTGTGTGTCGGAGCTGGACAGGGATCTGGACTGGAGCTTCGGGGAGTGCGGTGCGGGATCTCACTTCGACTTCCCTGACTACTGCACCCCCGAGGTCAGCGAGATGATCTCGGGAGACTGGCTGGAGTCCACCATCTCCAACCTGGTCTTCACCTGCTGAGCAGCAGAGAGGAGGAGTAAAAAAGAAAACTCACAGAGAAAACAAGGGAAAGATAACCCCTTCCCAGCGCAAAACTAAACCCCCGCGAGTGCGAAATAATCTTTAGACATTCTTTCAGATTATTGGGGATTGAAATGTGCACTGAAATGTCCCCTTGCGTTTCGGAAAGAACAGCCTAATTTGAACTACATGTGTTTAGGTTATTCAGGCATGGTGTGTGTATAAAAACATCATATGTTCCATCTTGTGCGTATTGACATGGATCAAAGACACTAATTGGGACAGTCATGGGCGCATTGCTGCCTAGTATACAGAGCAGAGGGAAATAAAGTGCTTAGATTGCATTTGGAGACAGCAGAGAGAAAGACTTTCTTAAGCCCGCCTCTGTTAGCAGTGACACACAGACGGACCTACTGAACTGAAGCATTCAACCGGGCCGCGGAAGGACGTTTGCGGGCTGATGGTGATTATGACTGTGTGCATAAAGGGCCTTTTGGAGAGCTTGACGTTGCCAGGGTTTCGAACGTTTTATAAGTGACCCACTCCGGTTATTTACCCGACTGTGTGGATGGGGTTTATGGAGTTAATATTCAGGTTTGTTTTTCTGAAGCTTAGAATAATAATGATAACAGCTGGCTCCCTGTGGAGAATTGTTCAATTTAGTGATGAATCTGAAATAATCATGTTTATTACAATGTGATTACGGCGCTGAGTTTATGTGTGTGTGTAACCACAGAACACAGTTCCCAATCGCCAGCTTTCCTTTCAACGGCAGGACTTTTAATTAACAACTCAAAACTCAGAATCTTTTGTCTGAAAACTTTTACACTCTCGATGCACATTTCAGGACCAATTACCTTACTGCACAACTCCTAGTGCTTCTGACTTTGTAGTTATTCTATATCAGAGTACGTTTTTTATATCGATGTATTTATACCAGCCGAACATGTTTTTTTAATACTTTGAAGTATTGTTATGGTATAATAGGTCTTGCTTGTTTGTAAACCATGCACCTGTCTGCATCCGTGTGCAGGAGGGCTAGAAGTGTATCTTATTTGAATGTTGATATCTCTCACTTTTTAAAGGAGAACTCAGTGTGTCATTTTCTATGCGTGTATTTTTGTACAAGATCTATGGAGGGGATGCCAGTGGGTTTTTGGTTGTATTCCCTATCTTCAAAGCCAGGGGATCCATTGTCACACAATCTGCTCCCTGTTAATGCTTGATAGTGTCACGCCACATGCTTCTTAAAGGCACAGTGTCTATATTTCACCAGCCGAGTAAACAAACTGACACGCTACTATACTGGAGTGTCATCTGCACCCAGTGACTGTGTTTCACCAGTGGATTCGCATAACCTGGACCCAATCTCTTTGTGCCATCGTGTTAAGACCTTGCAAAGGAGTGGCATGATGGCACACACAGACTGGTACCCAGGCTATATCAGAATTGTTAAAGAGAAAGAGAGATGCTGTTGGATTGAGAGAAAAACGTCTGAATGATTTTTATGGTGATAAAGTTTGATTTGAAACCACTGGATGGAATGTGACACTCACTCATTCTAAATGCCTATTTGAGTCAAAGGGAGGTGGAGGGAGTGCTTCGATTGTCTATCATTGTGCAATTGCATAATACGAGTATTTAATCGTTTTTTCTACCTGTTGGCTTACTTACTAGCAAATTGTTTTCCTTATATTATGGCATGGCAAATTAGCGTTTTTTCTATTTCAGATTCAGGTATATGTATAGCTGTTGTGTTTAAGATTTTAAAAAAATAATAATATGAATTGAAGATATTTATGTTTATTGACTGTATTATAAGGCGGATAAGATTGTGTTTATGTGTAATGATCAACGACAGGCACTAAAATTGCCATCTTTCGACATTCTGATGTTGAAGATGATTGGTCCAGGATTTTCCATCTTTATACCATATATTTCTTTCTTTTTTTTCATTTGTGCAATATGCTTTGTGTATGATCATGTTTCCTCCAATCATACCATAACTCATTTGAATATAGAACTCAACGCCAGCCAATTGGGTCAATGACTGCCACAGACCTCTGTACAGAAAACGTTTATTTGTTTGTTTTGTTTGTTTGTTTTGTTTTGTTTTTTTCAAGAAGGAAATAAAATCAGCTGGAACTGAATCTTTCTGTCTCTGTCCTCATTGTGTTGATTTGGTGGCAGTGACAGTGCGTGGGTATAATCACTGGGGAAGACAAGCCAGGGGAGAAAAAGCAACATTACAACCTATGTGTTGTGATAATTGTGTTGTTTGCTCTATAACCTGTTGGTTCATATGACACCGTGATATATAGGCCTAAAGGCCGAGACAATAAGAAGACACAGTGTCAGAATAAATTCAACCACACCTTTTGTTTCATCACAAGACCGGAGATCAACATCTGTCCGGTGAAGTCCACAAAACATATTGCATGTAACAAACAGTTACATGACCTACAGCATGGTCAAGCGAATTAATGTTTCTGACATAAACTATTTATTTACAACCACGAAAAAAATATTTTTTTTTTCTGTCAATGAAATTTAGATTCTAGTGATTGGTCTGAAGCCAAACTGGCTTCCCTTGACAGCTTTTTTTTGGCGTGACAGAACCACTCACAACTGAGCTCACTCAATTTAGCTCAATGCTGATTGGCTACTATTTTATAAAAAAATTTATCAAGGGAGGCCAAATGCTTGCTGGCTTCCCTTGCATTCAATGCTACGGGGGGCAACAATGTCATGCTCTTTTTGACCAGACAGCATCAGATAGTTGGGCTACACATCCTGAGACAGAGGGGGCGCTGTTTCATTCGCTCGGATGCTTTCTCCGCCTCTTGCGCCTCCTGCGAATTGAAGGACATTTCTGAAACACAGATAGACCAAAGATACATTATTTTGCATATTTTTGTATGTTCTTTACTTGGAAATTATTCGGCACATTTGGGCAGACTTGATACAAAATAGTCCAGTATTGCAATGCTTCACTGGATCAATCTGAAACTTTGCACAAAGACTGCTACATTAATTCCACATTTCCACAAACTTCAAGGTGTTTCCTTTCAAATGGTATCAAGAATATGCATATCCTTGCTTCAGGTCCTGAGCTACAGGCAGTTAGATTTGGGTATGTTATTTTAGGCGAGAATTGAAAAAAAAGGGTCAGATCCTTAAGAGGTTAAGGAATGATACCTCAAACAGCTCTGGGACCATGCTATCATCACAGCCCAACCTGGATGTATTAAATGAAGAACAACTGGATCCACAAATGATTTCCTCCTCTTAGAGGAGAATAGGGGGGTTCTTTGTGTGCCAGTACATGTCTGTGTTAAGCTGAATCCAGTATTATGCCCTACATCAATAGGAGTGTCTCCTCTCTCTGATTCCCTAACCCTACATCAATAGGAGTGGCTCCTCTCTCTGATTCCCTAACCCTACATCAATAGGAGTGGCTCCTCTATACTCTCTCTGATTCCCTAACCCTACATCAATAGGAGTGGCTCCTCTATATTCTCTCTGATTCCCTAACCCTACATAAATAGGAGTGGCTCCTCTATCCTCTCTCTGATTCCCTAACCCTACATCAATAGGAGTGGCTCCTCTATCCTCTCTCTGATTCCCTAACCCTAAATCAATAGGAGTGGCTCCTCTCTCCTCTCTCTGATTCCCTAACCCTAAATCAATAGGAGTGGCTCCTCTCTCCTCTCTATGATTCCCTAACCCTACATCAATAGGAGTGGCTCCTCTATACCCTCTCTGATTCCCTAACCCTACATCAATAGGAGTGGCTCCTCTCTCCTCTCTCTGATTCCCTAACCCTACATCAATAGGAGTGGCTCCTCTCTATGATTTGCCATGTGGCGAAAACGTGGCTACCATGGCAACACTGTATCCAAGACCAAGGAGGCCACGCACAATTCACTGGGGGACCCATTTCTGTGTGTGTGTGTGTTTGTGTATGATGGCTGAAGACAGCTCTTTGGGATGGGGGCGGGGTGCCAGACTTTCCTCTAGGCATGACTTGATTGGGGGGAGGGGATGGCGGTGGATGTGTGTTTGTCTGTGTGTGTGTTTGTCTGTCTGTGTCTGTGTGTGTGTCTGTGTCTCTCTCTCTGTGTGTGTGTGTGTGTGTGTGTGTGTGTGTGTGTGTGTGTGTGTGTGTGTTTGTGTTAGTGTTTTTCTATTCTAGTGGATTGTGCCAGAGACTGCCTTCTGCCTCCTAAATCAAATTAAATCCTTCTGGATGCATTCATTTGTCTCCTGAATCTAATGACAGTTCAATAAAGAGGGAGACCCTCCCTGATATATACTATTTAGTGTTTATTCATTAATTCCCTATTCCACCGGAGACTAGGGCATAATCATTTCCCTCAGTGTGTGTTATGGAGAGCAGAGACGTGAAAGCATTAGATGGACATCTCTAGGAGGGTAATGTAAGCATTTGGTGGACATCTCTAGGAGGGTCATGTAAGCATTTGGTGGACATCTCTAGGAGGGTCATGTAAGCATTATGTGGACATCTCTAGGAGGGTCATGTAAATGTAATTAATATAATATGAAATCATTTTTCCTCTTGATTAAAGTTTTTACATAACATATATTTGTGCCGTTAAAAAAAAAAGTAAAGGATTAGGCTACGTCCCAAATGACACCCTATCCCCTATGCAGTGCACTACTTTTGACCAGATCCCTATAGTACCCGCAAAACACCAGTCTCAACGTCAACAGTGAAGAAGCGACTCCCGGATGCTGAAGACCTAGGCAGAGTTGCAAAGAAAAATCTTAATCTTTTATTTTTATTGGCCAGTCTGAGATATGGCTTATTCTTTGCAACTCTGCCCGGAAGGTTATTTTATTTTAATGGGCAAAAAAACAGCTTTTCTTTTGAAAACAAGGACATTTCTAAGTGACCCCAAACTTTTTAATGGTAGTGTACATCTAGGATAGAATCAACAGTTAGTCTGACTTTCTATTGAGACTGAGTTTGAGTATGGTAGCCTATGTATTGGAGAGAGAGAGAGAGAGAGAGAGAGAGAGAGAGAGAGAGTTTGAGTTTTTATAAAACCTTTATTTTATACTCAAGTGTTAACATAAATAATGGCACACTGCCTTTTCAAAAATGAAGAAAAATGTAATTCCTAAATAAAATAAAATAAAAATACAAAAGAACATATACATTCAACTCATTTCATCAACAAAAAATAGTTTCCCCTCCTCCACAAAACAAACCGCTCTTTCGTAAGCCCACTTCTCCTCAAACAATGGGAGATCTTTTACAGCTGAGAAGAACTCAAAATCCACTTTTATTCTTGCTTTCACTAATCCTTTAAAAACACATCTTACATCCTGCCCATATCCCGTTTCTATCTTATGTTTCCTACTCAGAAAAATGGACATCTTAGCTTGTCCCAAAATAAAATTTAACAGTTGACATTTTCTTTTCTGATGCTTACTATATTGAAACCCCAAAATAAAAACAGTATTATTGAAAATCTCCCTACAGCTTTAAACAAAGACTCCAGCATTTCCAAGAGAGGTTTTATCCTCTCACACTCCATAAAACAATGAAAAATTGTTTCTCTTATATTACAAAAAGGGCATCCATCTCCAACATCTGAGTTAATAACAGATACAAAAGCATTAACTGCAATGATGCCATGCAAAACTCTCCATTGCATATCCCCAGTACCCTTTTGTAACGGTGGCTTGTACAGTGCTCTCCATGCTGGCTTTACCTTGTCATCAATGCCCAATTTTACCCTCCATGGAGTGTCTTTTCTATTTTTCAATTTATCTTTATTCAAAACCTTGACACACCCCCCTGTATAAGTCTTTCCCATTCACCTCATCCAAACCCACCTCTTCCAACCCTCTCAAATCCATTAATAGCGCCTTTCTTTCCGACTCTGGGATATTGGGTGTAATCCCTAGTCTTGGAAATGAGACGTTTTCATCTTGTACATTCTTCTTGTGACTATTAAGCATACCCCACTCTTCTGCTGACAGAGCCTTCCTGCAGCTTCCCAGCAGTTGTCCGACAATCCTTTCCGACCTCACCCCCAAATGTTCAGCCACCCGTCTTCCATCCATTAAGGCGGGCCCAGCCATGGCCATTAACTGTTTTAAGGTGATGATTTTGCCCTTCACCAGAATCTTGGAGAAATATGGAACAGCTGCAGTTGTACAATCCAGTCTTGCCCCGTACACCAGAGGTTCCTCCAACAGCCAATGCACTGACTCCGCTGACGTTCGTCTGGACACCTTCATAATGCTCCACACCCTAAGAAGGCCTCTGTAAAACGGAGGTACTCCCCTCCCCTAGAAATCTGGCTACTATCAACCAAAATAAAGCTTTCTTTAAACCTAATCCCCCAACCTGCTGTAATACAAGACCTGCCACCCCTCTCCAAACCACATTTTCCGGTCCATAAAGCAACCTTTGAATAAACTGAAACCGGAAAGCAGCAGCCCTACTAGCAAGATGTACAAGACCTTGTCCCCCTCCTCTTTTGACAAATACAAAACACTTTGTGGAACCCAGTGATATTTATCCCAAAAAAAATCCACAATCATTGCCTGTATCTTAGCCAGAAGGCCAGATGGTGGCTCTAAAACTGACAACCGATGCCACAGTGCAGAGGCAATCACATTGTTAACTATAATAGTGCGCCCCTATATGACATACGCGATAACAACCAACGCCATCTCCTCATCCTTCCTTCCACCATTTCAACCACCCCAATCCAATTTTTTTCCATTGTCCCCTCATCTCCTAGGTACACTCCAAGGTACTTAAAACCTCCCTTACACCATTCCAGCCCCCCCTGGCAAAGCCATAATCCCTCCAGACCATTCTTCAATCTGTAAAGCACAACTTTTTTCCCAATTTACCTTTGCAGAGGATATTCCCCTAAAACGGTCAACCATTAGACTCAAACTATCCACCTCCGCTTGATTTTTCTCTAAAACAACTACATCATCAGCATAGGCTGAGAGACGAATAGAGAGGAATATCCTCTGAAAGGTACACCCCCTTCAATGCGACTTCTAATGCTATTTAGTAGTGGCTCTATAGCAATGGCATATAACATTCCCGACAAAGAGCATCCCTGCCTAATACCTCTACACACTTCAAAAGGAGCACTCAAACCACCGTAAACTTTCAAAACACTTTCAATGTCACCATATATCACCTTTATCATGGCAATAAAACCAGAGCTGAACCCAAATGCCTCAAAAGTGTGCCATAAGTATTGATGTTCAACTCGGTCAAATGCCTTTTCCTGATCAATTGAAATTAGACCAGCATCCAACCCAATAGCCCTAGAGACGTCCACAAAATCACGAATCAGAGAAATGTTATCCCCTATCTGCCTGCCAGGAACACAGTAGGACTGGTCCGTATGTATGATTTGCCCCATCACCTCCCTCAGCCTGTTGGACAAAGCCTTTGACAGGATCTTATAATCAGTGCACAATAGAGCCACCGGCCTCCAGTTCTTCACCTCCCTAGGGTCACCCTTTTTGGGCAGTAGGGTGAGGACAGCCCTTCTGCAGCTTATTGGTAGTAACCCTCCGGTTAAACTATCATTAACTACTGCTAGCCAATCCTCTCCCAACATAGCCCAAAAAGACTTAAAAAGTCAACGGGAAGCCCATCAATGCCTGGTGCCCTTCCATTTTCCATGCCTTTTAATGCAGTGTATAGCTCCTGCAAAGACAATGGTTGCTCTAGCTCAACCTGAGCTTCTGCAGCCACCTGTGGGAGCCCATCAAGGAACTGCTGTGTCACTGTTTTATCCTCTTTGTACTCACACTTGTAGAGCTCAGCATAGAACTCTACTGCCCTCTTTCTAATTTCACTAGTGTCACGATCGTCGAAAGGAGGAGACCAAAGCGCAGCGTGTTGAGCGAACATCGTAGACTTTATTTAATTAAAGAAACCACGATCAAAAACAACAAACCAAATAGGACGAAAGTGAAGTCCAAATACTGATATACACTAACAGCAACAAGGAAACAAAAACCCACAAAACCAAGGTGAAACCACACCGTATAAATATGGCTCCCAATCAGAGATAACGAGCCGACAGCTGACACTCGTTACCTCCGATTGGGAGTCATATGACTAATCAACATAAAGAACAATTAACCCAAACATAGAAATGCACAACCAGAAATCCCCAGCATAGAAATACACCCAACCAATGAAAATAAACAACCCTGGCTCAAATATCAAGGTCCGTGGAGCCAGAGTGTCACAGTACCCCCTAAAGGTGCGACCTCCGGGCGCACCAGCATACAGTCTAGGGGAGGGTCTGGGTGGGCGTCTGTCCAGGTGGCGGCTCTGGCCCAGGTCGTGGTCCCCACCCCACCTTAGTCACTATCCGCTTCCGTATCCCCCTCCACATGACCACCCCCCCAACTAAACCCCCACTGGATTAAGGGGGCGGCACCGGACTAAGGGGCAGCACCGGACTAAGGGGCAGCCCTGGACTAAGGGGCCGCACCGGGCTAAGGGACAGTACCTGACTAGCTGGCTCTGGCGGATCCTGGCTGGACGGCTCTGGCGGATCCTGGCTGGACGGCTCTGGCGGATCCTGGCTGGACGGCTCTGGCGGATCCTGGCTGGCAGAAGGCTCTGGCTGATCCTGTCTGGCAGAAGGCTCTGGCTGATCCTGTCTGGCAGAAGGCTCTGGCTGATCCTGTCTGGCAGAAGGCTCTGGCTGATCCTGTCTGGCAGAAGGCTCTGGCTGATCCTGTCTGGCAGAAGGCTCTGGCTGATCCTGTCTGGCAGAAGGCTCTGGCTGATCCTGTCTGGCGGAAGGCTCTGGCTGATCCTGTCTGGCGGAAGGCTCTGGCTGCTCCTGTCTGGCGGAAGGCTCTGGCTGCTCCTGTCTGGCGGAAGGCTCTGGCTGATCCTGTCTGGCGGAAGGCTCTGGCTGCTCCTGTCTGGCGGAGAGCTCTAGCGGCTCCGGTCTGGCGGACGGCTCTGAAGGCTCATGGCAGACGGGCGGCTTTGCAGGCTCAGTACCGACGGGCAGCTCCTGCGGCGCTTGGCAGACGGACAGTTCAGACGGCGTTGGGCAGACGGGCAGTTCAGGCGCCGTTGGGCAGACGGGCAGTTCAGACGGGCGTTGGGCAGACGGACAGTTCAGGCCCCGTTGGGCAGACGGCAGACTCTGGCCGTCTGAGGCGCACCGTAGACTTGGTGCGGGTGGCCGGAACAGGCCGGACCGGGCTGGCGACGCGCACCGTAGTCTTGGTGCGGGTGGCAGGAACAGGCCGGACCGGGCTGGCGACGCGCACCGTAGACTTGGTGCGGGTGGCAGGAACAAGCCGGGTCGGGCTGGCGACGCGCACCGTAGACTTGGTGCGGGTGGCAGGAACAGGCCGGACCGGGCTGTGGAGACGGACAGGAGGCCTGGAGTGAACAGCGGCCACCACCCGTCCTGGCTGAATGCCTACCCTCACACACTCTGTGTGAGGCATCAGCACAGGACGTACAGGGCGGTGTACCCCTGGCCTGGTGGCCTCCTGGATACTCCCCCCTTTTCTCCTCCGTCAGCCCCGTCGTCCATGCCGTGTGCCCCCCTAAAAATTTTCTGGGGTTGACTCACGACCCTCCGACGATGGCCCTGCTGCCGCCGTTGCTCCTCTCTCGCCAGGGCCTTGATCCTTCCCCAAGGTCCCTTGCCTCCGAGCATGTCCTCCCAGGACCACGATGTGCCCACCTGGGCCATCGCCAGCCTCTCCATCTCCTTGCCCGGCGCCTCCTCCCATGTCCAGTCTCCTTGCTCCTGGACACGCTGCTTGGTCTTTCTTTGGTGGGTTTTTCTGTCACGATCGTCGAAAGGAGGAGACCAAAGCGCAGCGTGTTGAGCGAACATCGTAGACTTTATTTAATTAAAGAAACCACGATCAAAAACAACAAACCAAATAGGACGAAAGTGAAGTCCAAATACTGATATACACTAACAGCAACAAGGAAACAAAACCCACAAAACCAAGGTGAAACCACACCGTATAAATATGGCTCCCAATCAGAGATAACGAGCCGACAGCTGACACTCGTTACCTCCGATTGGGAGTCATATGACTAATCAACATAAAGAACAATTAACCCAAACATAGAAATGCACAACCAGAAATCCCCAGCATAGAAATACACCCAACCAATGAAAATAAACAACCCTGGCTCAAATATCAAGGTCCGTGGAGCCAGAGTGTCACAACTAGGGCTAGTGAGCTCCTGTCCAACAGCTGATTTGAGACAATGAATAATTTTTCTTTGTCCATTCTTTTTCTCTAAACCAAAGAAAAACTTGGATGAGGCATCCATTTCAGAGACTCCCTGAAACTTACTTCTCACCAATGCCCCCTGTGCTCTGATACCCAGCAGGTCTGCCAATGTAGCTTTTTTCCTCTTGAGGGCCTGAGTATGGCCTCGATCTCCTGTGGTCTCAACCAACGTCATGAGTTCCACTATTTCAGTCTCTAGGGCTTTCATTGATTTGGTGATATCCCTGGTGACATTCCTTGTGTATTGATTACATAATTGTTGAATCTGGATTTTCCCTATATCCCACCACTGTTGAAGGGATACAAAACTGGCCTTTTGAGACCTCCAAAAAAAAAAACTAAAACATTTCCTGAAGTGAGCATCACTCAATAAAGTTATATTAAAATGCCAATATGCGCTTTTGGGTTTTACATCGTTAATGAACACCACCTCTGTTATTAAACAATGATCAGAAAATCCCACTGGGGTTATCACACTTGATTTACAGACCTGAGATTGATGCTCAAAACAATAAAACCTATCTAACCTGGCCATAGAGATGGTGTTCTCTCTCACATGCGCCCAGGTGTACTGTCTCGTGCCTCCATGTTGACTCCGCCAAATATCACACAGTTCATGTGTTACAATGAGGCGTTTTAAAAAAGTCCTTGAGGCTATATGAGGTTCTTTGTGATTTCTATCTAAATCACTGACTGTACAGTTAAAATCCCCAGCAATAAATAAATAATCTTCATTATTACATTTCCCAATGGTATTTGATAATGTCTCTAAAAAAACATACCCTCTCAACTGCCACCACTGGGGCATATACATTTATCAGACACATAGTGATGTTTTCATACCTTGCTCTAACTTTTAATAACCTCCCTCAACTACCTCTTCAACCTCATATGACAAAGGCAAAAACCCTTTTGAGAACAAGATGGCCACACCCCCCACTTTTTGAGTCTTTATGACTACACACCACTGTCCCCCCCACTCCTGTTGCCACATAACTTCATTTTCCAAATTACTATGCGTTTCTTGTAGAAAATGTATGTCACTTCCCTTTCCCCTAATTAACTCATACACTACGGCTCTTTTTAACGTCTCTTGCCCCATTTACGTTTAAAGAAGAAATCTTAAAACTGCTCATGGATGAAAAAAAAATACAGAGGAAGACACAGAAACCACATCTCTTTACAGAGTTAAGGCTGCGACTGAACTCTTTCATTTTCTTTAGAATTTGCATCACTTATCACTCTCGTGACCACTTTCTTGAGTCTAGCAATTTCAGGGCTTGTCAAACCTCCCCCTGTTATTTTTGACATCAGAAACTTTGCTGATTCAATAAACAATTCACTTTCAGGGAAAAAATCTGTTACATTATAATCCTGCATATATTTCTTCCCTTTTGTCAACTTCAGAAATTGACGTACTTTCTCAATCCCATACCTCCCTTCCACCCCATTTATCTCACTATTTTGTTGTGACGCATCAGATGACTCACTCTCGCTATCCTCCCCAGAAGAAAACTCCACCATCTCTACAACCTGTTCATCCTCAACTGATTTATCAATCTCTACCTTCCTCTTGGAATTAGACCCTTCACCACCCCTTACATTCTTCCTCTTACTCCTCGGTACTTTGAAAACAGCGGCTTCCTTTTCCATTATTTCAATCTCCTCCTGACCTCCAATTTCATTTTCCAGCACCACCTCAGCAACGGCAGTCGCAATCTCACCGACTTTTTTCCCCTCCTTCTTTGTTCTGATCTACCACCATTGCCCCCGTATCCACACTGCCTTCCTCTCCTACTTTTCCTACCACATCTGCCCACCTCCTCCCTTCCCCAGCACCCGCACCCTTAGCATGTTCATCCCTTCGCGGTGGTGCATTAGCTGCACCAGCACTAGAGCTGCTACCTGAATCTGCGCGCTCATTCTCGGGACAATTACGCGCCAAATGCCCCTCTCTTCCACAGCCAAAGCATTTCATTGATTCAGTAGAAGCGTAGAAAACATAATCAAATCCATCAATCTTAAAACTGAATGCTAAATTCAGTTCATCAATGTCCTTTTTTAAAATCATATGCACTTGTCTCCTATGAGACACGACATGTTTCAGCAACGGAGATTTGCATCCAAAAAGAACCTTCTTTATTGTTGATACAATTTGACCATGACGAGATAACTCTCGCTCCAACACTTCATCTCTAACAAATGGTGGTACGTTAGAAAGTATAACTTTCTTCGCCGGATTCATAAGCGGAAATACCGGCGTCTGCGTCTCCCGCAACACAACACCACTCTCAACTATCTTATTCACCTTTTCAATGGAATCTAAAAATATCACTACAGCGCTATTCATCCTTGAGGCTGATTTGATGCTATCATACCCAATAATAGCACCCACTGCCAAGCTACATTCTTCCACTGAACACCCGGCCGCAGCAGGAATCTTTTAACTCCATGTCGCCGACTAAGTTTTTCAAACTCCAAACTTCCGCGAGTGGCCATTGCAACCAGCCTCACCCGCTGGTTGTGCCCTCGCGAAAAACAACCTCAACAATCCCACCACCCCTATACGTGCTTAGTGATAGTTAGACAAGATAACCTTAAACCAACTAAACTAATCAATATAAATATATACACACCAAAAACCCAATAGAATGAAAAAAAATCCAGTCGCTCTCACACTCACTCCTGCTTCACGACTCACTCCCAGCATGCACTCCAACGAGAGAGAGAGAGAGAGAGAGAGAGAGAGAGAGAGAGAGAGAGAGAGAGAAAGAGGGAGACAGAGAGAGGGAGAGAGAGAGACAGAGGGAGAGAGAGAGAGAGAGACAGAGGGAGAGAGAGAGAGAGAGAGAGAGAGAGAGGCGTGTGTGTTTGTGTGTGTGCATGCTTGTGTATCTCTGTGTTAATAAGCTGTGAGCCTGTGTGTCTGTATGTCTGTGTGTCTGTGTCTGTGTGTCTGTGTGTCCGTGTGTCCGTGTATCCGTGTGTCCGTGAGTCTGTATGTCTGTGTGTCTGTGTGTCCGTGTGTCCGCGTGTCCGTGTGTCCGCGTGTCCGTGTGTCCGTGTGTCCGTGTGTCTGTGTGTCTGCCATAGTGTTTTTTATGGCCTTGTCTAGAGAAAACAGACAGTAATGATTCAGACAGCTAGTCACAAGCACTAG
>NC_059199.1:60108926-60126426 GCF_020615455.1 Coregonus clupeaformis | reverse complement strand
TCTTTCCAATGTGTCAAGTAATTCTCTTTTTGTTTTCTCATGATTTGGTTGGGTCTAGTTGTGTTGTTGTTGTCCTGGGGCTGTGTGGGGTCTGTTTGTGTTTGTGAACAGAGCCCCAGGACAAGCTTACTTAGGGGACTCTTCTCCAAGTTCATCTCTCTGTAGGTGATGGCTTTGTTATGGAAGGTTTGGGAATCGCTTCTTTTTAAGTGGTTATAGAATTTAACGGCTCTTTTCTGGATTTTGATAATTAGCGGGTATTGGCCTAATTCTGCTCTGCATGCATTATTTGGTGTTTTACGTTGTACACGGAGGATGTTTTTGCAGAATTCTGCATGCAGAGTCTCAATTTGGTGTTTGTCCCATTTTGTGAATTCTTGGTTGGTGAGCGGACCCCAGACCTCAGAACCATAAAGGGCAATGGGTTCTATAACTGATTCAAGTATTTTTAGCCAGATCCTAATTGGTATGTCAAATGTTATGTTCCTTTTGATGGCATAGAAGGCCCTTCTTGCCTTGTCTCTCAGATCGTTCACAGCTTTGTGGAAGTTACCTGTGGCGCTGATGTTTAGACCGAGGTATGTATAGTTTTTTGTGTGCTCTAGAGCAACGGTGTCTAGATGGAATTTGTATTTGTGGTCCTGGCAAATTGACCTTTTTTGGAACACAATTATTTTTGTCTTACTGAGATTTACTGTCAGGGCCCAGGTCTGACAGAATCAGTGCAGAAGATCTAGGTGCTGCTGTAGGCCCTCCTTGGTTGGTGACAGAAGCACCAGATCATCAGCAAACAGTAGACATTTGACTTCAGAGTTTAGTAGGGTGAGGCCGGGTGCTGCAGACTGTTCTAGTGCCCTCGCCAATTCGTTGATATATATGTTGAAGAGGGTGGGGCTTAAACTGCATCCCTGTCTCACCCCACGGCCCTGTGGAAAGAAATGTGTGTGTTTTTTGCCAATTTTAACCGCACACTTGTTGTTTGTGTACATGGATTTTATAATGTCGTATGTTTTTCCCCCAACCCCACTTTCCATCAATTTGTATAGCAGACCCTCATGCCAAATTGAGTCAAAAGCTTTTTTGAAATCAACAAAGCATGAGAAGACTTTGCCTTTGTTTTGGTTTGTTTGTTTGTCAATTAGGGTGTGCAGGGTGAATACGTGGTCTGTCGTACGGTAATTTGGTAAAAGCCAATTTGACATTTGCTCAGTACATTGTTTTCACTGAGGAAATGAACTAGTCTGCTGTTAATGATAATGCAGAGGATTTTCCCAAGGTTGCTGTTGACGCATATCCCACGGTAGTTATTGGGGTCAAATTTGTCTCCACTTTTGTGGATTGGGGTGATCAGTCCTTGGTTCCAGATGTTGGGGAAGATGCCAGAGCTAAGGATGATGTTAAAGAGTTTAAGTATAGCTAATTGAAATTTGTGGTCTGTATATTTTATCATTTCATTGAGGATACCATCAACACCACAGGACTTTTTGGGTTGGAGGGTTTGTATTTTGTCCTGTAGTTCATTCAATGTAATTGGAGAATCCAGTGGGTTCTGGTAGTCTTTAATAGTTGATTCTAAGATTTGCATTTGATCATGTATATTTTTTTGCTGTTTGTTCTCTGTTATAGGGCCAAAAAGATTGTAGAAGTGGTTTACCCATACATCTCCGTTTTGGATAGATAGCTCTTCGTGTTGTTGTTTGTTTAGTGTTTTCCAATTTTCCCAGAAGTGGTTAGAGTCTATGGATTCTTCAATTACATTGAGCTGATTTCTGACATGCTGTTCCTTCTTTTTCCGTAGTGTATTTCTGTATTGTTTTAGTGATTCACCATAGTGAAGGCGTAGGCTCAGGTTTTCTGGGTCTCTATGTTTTTGGTTGGATAGGTTTCTCAATTTCTTTCTTAGGTTTTTGCATTCTTCATCAAACCATTTATCACTGTTATTACTTTTCTTTGGTTTTCTGTTAGAGATTTTTAGATTTGATAGGGAAGCTGAGAGGTCAAATATACTGTTTAGGTTTTCTACTGCCAAGTTTACACCTTCACTATTACAGTGGAACGTTTTGTCCAGGAAGTTGTCTAGAATGGATTGAATTTGTTGTTTCCTAATTGTTTTTTTGGTAGGTTTCAACACTACTTTCCTTCCATCTATAGCATTTCTTAATATTATTCAGTTCTTTTGGCTTTGATGCCTCATGATTGAGTATAGCTCTGTTCAAGTAGACTGTGATTTTGCTGTGGTCTGATAGGGGTGTCAGTGGGCTGACTGTGAACGCTCTGAGAGACTCTGGGTTGAGGTCAGTGATAAAGTAGTCAACAGTACTACTGCCAAGAGATGAGCTATAGGTGTACCTACCATAGGAGTCCCCTCGAAGCCTACCATTGACTATGTACATACCCAGTGTGCGACAGAGCTGCAGGAGTCGTGACCCATTTTTGTTGGTTATGTTGTTGTAGTTGTGCCTAGGGGGGCATATGGGGGAGGGAATGCTATCACCTCCAGGTAGGTGTTTGTCCCCCTGTGTGCTGAGGGTGTCAGGTTCTTGTCCAGTTCTGGCATTTAGTTCTCCACAGACTAGTACATGTCCCTGGGTCTGGAAATGATTGATTTCCCCCTCCAGGATGGAGAAACTGTCTTCATTAAAGTATGGGGATTCTAGTGGGGGGACATAGGTAGCACACAGGAGGACATTTTTCTCAGTTGAGATAATTTCCTTTTGAATTTCTAACCAAATGTAAAATGTTCCTGTTTTGATTAATTTAATAGAGTGAGTTACGTCTGCTCTATACCAAATTAGCATACCCCCGAGTCCCTTCCCTGTTTCACACCTGGTAGTTTGGTGGATGGGACTACCAGCTCTCTGTAACCTCTCTCTCTCTCTCTCTCTCTCTCTCTCTCTCTCTCTCTCTCTCTCTCTCTCTCTCTCTCTCTCTCTCTCTCTCTCTCTCTCTCTCTCTCTCTCTCTCTCTCTCTCTCTCTCTCTCTCTCTCTCTCTCTCTCTCTCTCTCTCTCTCATTTCCCCCCTGTCCCTCTCTCTTCCCCTCTCAATTAAATTTCAATTTCAATTTAAGGGCTTTATGGGAAACGCATGTTAACGTTGCCAAAGCAAGTGAAGTAGAGAGTAAACAACAGTGAAATAAACAATAAAAAATGTACAGTAAACATTACACTCAGAAGTTCCAAAATAATAAAGACATTTTAAATGTCATATTATGTATATATACAGTGTTTTAACAATGTACAAATAGTTAAAGTACAAATGGGAAAATAAATCAACATAAAAATGGGTTGTATTTACAATGGTATTTGTTCTTCACTGGTTACCTTTTTCTTGTGGCAACAGGTCACAAATCCTGCTGCTGTGATGGCACTCTGTGGTTTTTCACCCAGTAGATAAGAGATATAATGAAAATTGGGTTTGTTTTCAAATTCTTTGTGGATCTCTGTAATCTGAGGGAAATATGAGTCTCTACTATGGTCATACACTTGGCAGGAGGTTAGGAAGTGCAGCTCAGTTTCCACCTCATTTTGTGGGCAGTGTGCACATAGCCTGTCTTCTCTTGAGAGCCAGGTCTGCCTACGGCGGCCTTTCTCAATTGCAAGGCTATGCTCACTGAGTCTGTACATAGTCAAAGCTTTCCTTAAGTTTGGGTCAGTCACAGAGGTCAGGTATTCTGCCACTGTGTACTCTCTGTTTAGGGCCAAATAGTGTTCTACTTTGCTCAGTTTCTTTGTTAATTCTTTCCAATGAGTCAAGTAATTATATGTTTGTTTTCTCATTATTTGGTTGGGTCTAATTGTGTTGTTGTCCTGGGGCTCTATGAGGTTTGTTTGTGTTCGTGAACAGAGGCCCAGGACCAGCTTACTTATTGGACTATTCTCCAAGTTCATCTCTTTGTAGGTGATGGCTTTGTTATAGCAGGTTTGGAATCGCTTCCTTTTAAGTGGTTATAGAATTTAACGGCTCTTTTCTGGATTTGGATAATTAGCGGGTATCGGCCTAATTCTGCTCTGCATGCATTATTTGGTGTTTTTCGTTGTACACAGAGGATATTTTAGCAAAATTCTGCATGCAGAGTCTCAATTTGGTGTTTTCTTCCCATTTTGTGAATTCCTGGTTGGTGAGCGGACCCCAGACCTCACAACCATAAAGGGTAAGGGGTTCTATAACTGATTCAAGTATTTTTAGCCAGATCCTAATTGGTATGTCGAATTTTATGTTCCTTTTGATGGCATAGAAGGCCTGTCTTGCCTTGTCTCTCAGATCGTTCACAGCTTTGTGGAAGTTACCTGTGGCGCTGATGTTTAGACCGAGGTATGTATAGTTTTTTGTGTGCTCTAGAGCAACGGTGTCTAGATGGAATTTGTATTTGTGGTCCTGGCAAATTGACCTTTTTTGGAACACAATTATTTTTGTCTTACTGAGATTTACTGTCAGGGCCCAGGTCTGACAGAATCAGTGCAGAAGATCTAGGTGCTGCTGTAGGCCCTCCTTGGTTGGTGACAGAAGCACCAGATCATCAGCAAACAGTAGACATTTGACTTCAGAGTTTAGTAGGGTGAGGCCGGGTGCTGCAGACTGTTCTAGTGCCCTCGCCAATTCGTTGATATATATGTTGAAGAGGGTGGGGCTCAAGCTGCATCCCTGTGTTACCCCACGGCCCTGTGGAAAGACGTGTGTGTTTTTTTGCCAATTTTAACCGCACACTTGTTGTTTGTGTACATGGATTTTATAATGTCGTATGTTTTTCCCAACCCCACTTTCCATCAATTTGTATAGCAGACCCTCATGCCAAATTGAGTCAACAGCTTTTTTGAAATCAACAAAGCATGAGAAGACTTTGAAAGCTTGAAAAGATTGGAGAACTAGTTTACCCATATATCTCAGATTTGGATAGATAGCTCTTCGTGTTGTTGTTTGTTTAGTGTTTTCCAATATTCCCAGAAGTGGTTAGAGTCTATGGATTCTTCAATTACATTGAGCTGATTTCTGACATGCTGTTCCTTCTTTTTCCGTAGTGTATTTCTGTATTGTTTTAGTGATTCACCATAGTGAAGGAGTAGGCTCAGGTTTTCTAGGTCTCTATGTTTTTAGTTGGATAGGTTTCTCAATTTCATTCTTAAGTTTTTGCATTCTTCATCAAACAATTTGTCACTGTTGTTACTTTTCTTCCGTTTTCTGTTAGAGATTTTTTGATTTGATAGGGAAGCTGAGAGGACAAATATACAGTTCAGGTTTTCTACTGCCAAGTTTACACCTTCACTATTACAGTGGAACGTTTTGTCCAGGAAGTTGTCTAAAAGGGATTGAATTTGTTGTAGCCTAATTGTTTTTTGGTAGGTTTTGACAATACTTTCCTTCCATCTATAGCATTTCTTAATATTATTCAGTTCCTTTGGCTTTGTTGCATCATGATTGAGTATTGCTCTGTTCAAGTAGACTGTGAATTTGCTGTGGTTTGATAGGGGTGTCAGTGGGCTGACTGTGAATGCTCTGAGAGACTCTGGGTTGAGGTCGGTGATAAAGTAGTCTACAGTACTACTGCCAGGAGATGAGCTATAGGTGTACCTACCATAGGGGTCCCCTCGAAGCCTACCATTGACTATGTACATACCTAGTGTGCGACAGAGCTGCAGGAGTCGTGACCCATTTTTGTTGGTTATGTTGTTGTAGTTGTGCCTAGGGGGGCATATGGGGGAGGGAATGCTGTCACCTCCAGGTAGGTGTTTGTCCCCCTGTGTGCTGAGGGTGTCAGGTTCTTGTACAGTTCTGGCATTTAGGTTGCCACAGACTAGTACATGTCCCTGGGTCTGGAAATGATTGATTTCCTCCTCCAGGATGGAGAAGCTGTCTTCATTAAAGTATGGGGATTCTAGTGGGGGGGATATAGGTAGCACACAGGAGGACATTTTTCTCTGTTGAGATAATTTCCTTTTGAATTTCTAGCCAAATGTAAAATGTTCCTGTTTTGACTAATTTAATGGAGTGGGTTAGGTCTGCTTTATGCATACCCCCTGAGTCCCTTCCCTGTTTCATACCTGGTAGTTTGGTGGATGGGACTACCAGCTCTCTGTAACCTAGAGGGCAACCAGTGGGTCCGTCTCCTCTATACCTTGTTTCTTGTAGGATGACAATGTCTGTATTTCTGATTACTTTGGTGAAGTCCAGGTTCCTGCTCTTTAGGCCAAAGGCAGATGGCCTCAGGCCTTGGATATTCCAGGATGAAATAGTGAAGGCTTTACGTTCCATAAAGTGTCTAATGTTGTTGGTCGTGCGGTTTGACCTCAGGCCAGTAATTGTGAGCAGAGCCTGCTGAGCATCTGGTACATGCCATTGGCTTGGGCTAGTCTAAGAGTGGGGGTTGGGACTGTTTTCCTGCCCTCTCTCTCTCTCTCTCTCTCTCTCTCTCTCTCTCTCTCTCTTTGTCCTTCTCTCTGGGCGTACCGGTTTGTGTCAAAAACTGCAACCCTGTTGGATTTTTTTACGCTCAACAGTTTCCGGTGTGTATCAAGAATGGTCCACCACTCAAAGGACATCCAGCCAACTTGACATAACTGAGGGAAGCATTGGAGTCAACATGGGCCAGCATCCCTGTGTGTCACGTCTACCCCTGCTCCCCTGCTCCGGCGCTCAATGTTGCCGGTATACTAACCACCGGTCCTGGCAACTCATCATTACGCACACCTGGCAACCCTCATTATGCACACCTGGCAACCCTCATTATGCACACCTGGCAACCCTCATTATGCACACCTGGCAACCCTCATTATGCACACCTGCGCCCCATCATGAGGCACACCTGGACTCCATCACTACCCTGATTACTCCCCCTTTATCTAGCACTCCCTAGCATCACTCTTCAGGCAGTAGTGGTTCTCTGTTAATGTCCAGACGCTGCGCTTGTTTTATATTGCGCTATGTTCTTTATGATTATTAAAATCACCACGTTACACCGTGGAACGTTACACTGTGGAACGCTTTCGACACCTTGTAGAGTCCATACCTCAATTAATTTGAGGCTGTACTGAGGGCAACTAAATATTAGGAAGGTGTTCTTAATGTTTCGTACACTCACTTTTCGAGGAGAGAAGCATCGATCAATCCTCTTGCTCGCTGAATGGCTATAAAATAGGCTACAGCTTTGGCAATGAATTGGCGGGGAAGTTTGAATGGCGAGAGAGATGTGTAGCCTAGCTCTGGTCTGATGTGATCTCATTGGCTAAATTGATACCTTGCTGCACTGAAGCATTGCAAACGTAAAAAACAGGCATAGAGAAATTAATTAATTAATTAACGAAACCACAGACCTGTCAGTGGCAGTGTCCCAGATAACAATTGATATTTATCAACAGCTTATTTTCGCATGTGGAAAGACGCACAAATGTAACCCGTTCCGAATAAATCATTGACGGATTGTGGCAGGACGATATTTTGCAATTGGTGTGAACGGAGTCATAATCAAGACTTCTGCTTGTATGCATTTTTTTCGCCCTTATTATTCGGACTTGGTGAGAAAGGGCCTTTAGTGAAAATAGGTATTTTACAACATTAAATCATGACAGGCGTGTTTGATTCTTATTGAAGAGATGGAGTCCAGACAGGATACTTTAGAAAACTTTCTGAATGGACATATAGACCTATAGAGAGAATCAGCGAACTCACACACGCACACCCTCGCAAAAACACCAGTCAATCAAAGCCACCAGCGTATGTCAGACACGAGCAAATATTTATCCTTTCCTTAAAACGGATTAAAAAACCTAGGCCTACCTTTGGCTTTGCTGAAAGTAGGCTATAAGATAATGAATTGGCAAAGACAGTATGAATGGGACAGCTGTGTGATAGTATGAAGATTAAATTGACAATCATTAAAATAGAAACAAATGCACGCAACATGTCCATAGCCTATTTATCAGTGTTGATTAGTCTATAAATTAAGAAAAGATTCGGGATCAAATTATACAATGTTAGGTTGGTAAATGTTATATTTCAGTTTTATTTTTTATTTTAATTTGCTCAAATTTCTAGCAACCTGTTTTTGCTTTGTCATTATTGGGTATTGTGTGTAGATTGATGAGGGGGGAAAAACTAATCCATTTTAGAATAAGGCTGTAATGTAACAAAATGTGGAAAAAAGTCAAGGGGTCTGAATACTTTCCGAATGCACTGTATCTTTACACATATCTACCTCAATTACCTTGTACCCCTGCACATTGACTCGGTACTGGTACCCTGTCTATATAGCCATGTTATCCTTAATCATTGTGTACATATTCCTTGTGTTATTATTTTTCTATTATTTCTCTTCTCTGTGTTGTTGGGAAGGGCCTGTACAGTATGTAAGCATTTCACTGTTAGTCTACACCTGTTGTTTACAAAGCATGTGACAAATAAAATTGAACTTGATTTGACCCCAATAAGCATCTGAATAGTTACCTCAGTGTACAGCTCAATAAACACACTAGGCGTTTTGTTATATTTCAGTCTCCTGTGATGTATATAAAGTGTAATATTGGGATGGAAACTTAAAATGTAACACATTTCAACTCTATATCTGACAAGGTACAGGTGTCTTTTTTTTGTTAAACCCATAACCGTGTGTATGAGGTGTATACTTTTGTTTCAAAGTAGATTTGTTTAAGATTACCAAGTACAGTGGCTTGTGAAAGTATTCACCCCCCTTGGCATTTTTTCTATTTTGTTGCCTTACAACCTGGAATTAAAATGTTTTTTTTGGGGCGGTTTGTATCATTTGATTTACCTACCACTTTGAAGATGCAAAATAAAAAATTTTTGTGAAACAAACAGGAAATAACACAAAAAACAGAGAACTTGAGCATGCATAACTATTCACCCCCCCAAAGTCAATACTTTGTAGAGCCACCTTTTGCAGCAATTACAGCTGCAAGTCTCTTGGGGTATGTCTCTATAAGCTTGGCACATGTAGCCACTGGGATTTTTGCCCATTCTTCAAGGCAAAACTGCTCCAGCTCCTTCAAGTTGGATGGGTTCCGCTGGTGTACAGCAATCTTTAATACCACAGATTCTCCATTGGATTGAGGTCTGGCTTTGACTAGGCCATTCCAAGACATTTAAATGTTTCTCCTTAAACCACTCGAGTCTTGCTTTAGCAGTATGCTTAGGGTCATTGTCCTGCTGGAAGTTGAACCTCCGTCCCAGTCTCAAATCTCTGGAAGACTGAAACAGGTTTCCCTCAAGAATTTCCCTGTATTTAGCGCCATCCATCATTCCTTCAATTCTGACCAGTTTCCCAGTCCTTGATTAAGAAAAACATCCCCACAGCGTGATGCTGCCACCACCATGCTTCACTGTGGGGATGGTGTTCTTGGGTGATGAGAGGTGTTGGGTTTGCGCAATACATAGCGTTTTCCTTGATGGCCAAAAAGCTAAATTTTAATCATCTGACCAGAGTACCTTCTTCCATATGTTTGGGGAGTCTCCCACATGCCCTTTGGCGAACACCAAACGTGTTTGCTTATTTCTTTAAGCAATGGCTTTTTTCTGGCCACTCTTCCGTAAAGCCCAGCTCTGTGGAGTGTACGGCTTAAAGTGGTCCTATGGACAGATACTCCAATCTCCACTGTGGAGCTTTGCAGCTCCTTCAGGGTTATCTTTTGTCTCTTTGTTGCCTCTCTGATTAATGCCCTCCTTGCCAGGTCCGTGAGTTTTGGTGGGCGGCCCTCTCTTGGCAGGTTTGTTGTGGTGCCATATTCTTTCCATTTTTTAATAATGGATTTAATGGTGCTCCGTGGGATGTTCAAAGTTTCTGATATTTTTTTATAACCCAACCCTGATCTGTACCTCTCCACAACTTTGTCCCTGACCTGTTTGGAGAGCTCCTTGGTCTTCATGGTGCCGCTTGCTTGGTGGTGCCCCTTGCTTAGTGGTGTTGCAGACTCTGGGGCCTTTCAGAACAGGTGCATATATACTAAGATCATGTGACAGATCATGTGACACTTAGATTGCACACAGGTGGACTTTATTTAACTAACTATGTGACTTCTGAAGGTAATTGTTGCACCAGATCTTATTTATGTGCTTCATATCAAAGGGGGTGAATACATATGCACGCACCACTTTTCCATTATTTATTTTTTAGAATTTTTTGAAACAAGTTATTTTTTTCAATTCACTTCACCAATTTGGACTATTTTGTGTATGTCCATTACATGAAATCCAAATAAAAATCAATTTAAATTACAGGTTGTAATGCAACAAAATAGGAAAAACGCCAAGGGGGATGAATACTTTTGCAAGGCACTGTATGGTCTGATTTGCCAAATGGAGAGCGAGGGAGAGCTTTGTATGCGTCTCTGTGTAAAAGTAAAGGTGATCTATAGTTTTTTCACCCCTAGTTGCACAGGTGACATGCTCATAGAAATCAGGTAAAACGGATTTCCACTTTCCTGCATTTTTCTGCATTAAAATCAATCACCGGCCACTAGTAGTGCCGCCTCTGTGAGCATTTTTTTGTTTGCTTATGGCCCTATACATCTCTTTGAGTGCGGTCTTAGTTCCAGCATCGGTTTTAACAGCATACATACATTGTGATGATTGAATGGTATGTGAAACTTTCAGACAATGTTGTTTGTATAAAACACTCCAGACTACAAAGCCCTGGGGTTTTTGGCTATTTATTTTAAAGAGCGTTGCCGTGAGACACATATAAATAGAATCACTCTAATTCTATTTATATGGTGAGATGTTTGTCTTATGTATGGGCCTCCCGAGTGGCGCAGTGGTCTAAGGCACTGCATCGCAGTGCTAGCTGTGGCACTAGAGATCCTGGTTCGAATCCAGGCTCTGTCATAGCCAGCCGTGACCGGGAGACCCATGGGGTGGCGCACAATTGTCCCAGGGTAGGGGAGGGAATGGCCGGCAGGGATGTAGCTCAGTTGGTAGAGCATGGCGTTTGCAACGCCAGGGTTGTGGGTTTGATTCCCACGGGGGGCCAGTATAAAAAATAATGTATGCACTCACTAACTGTAAGTCGCTCTGGATAAGAGTGTCTGCTAAATGTTTCAATCTTGAGTTAATTTTTTAAGGAAATGTATTTGCCAAAATGCGCACAAAAGGGAGGAAAATAATGTTATTTTAATTGAACTAAGTAGAACTAAATATAATTTAGGCTAGTAGAATTAAATAGAATACAAATGACTAGAATTGAGAAAGTACAGAGAGTTCCTGAAGCCTCCCCTCTACCAGATGAGTTAAATATGGAAACTGGAGACTTTCAGGGTACGTCCCAAATGGCACCCTATTCCCTATGTAGTGCACTACTTTAGACCAGAGCCCTATTCCCTATATAGTGCACTACTTTAGACCAGAGCCCTATTCCCTATATAGTGCACTACTTTAGACCAGAGCCCTATTCCCTATATAGTGCACTACTTTAGACCAGAGCCCTATTCCCTATATAGTGCACTACTTTAGACCAGAGCCCTATTCCCTATATAGTGCACTACTTTAGACCAGAGCCCTATTCCCTATATAGTGCACTACTTTAGACCAGAGC
The DNA here is from genome assembly GCF_020615455.1 of Coregonus clupeaformis. NCBI lineage: Eukaryota > Metazoa > Chordata > Actinopteri > Salmoniformes > Salmonidae > Coregonus > Coregonus clupeaformis. The sequence continues at coordinate 60,114,891 of NC_059199.1, read as the reverse complement.
CCTATTCCCTATATAGTGCACTACTTTAGACCAGGGCCCTATTCCCTATATAGTGCACTACTTTAGACCAGAGCCCTATTCCCTATATAGTGCACTACTTTAGACCAGAGCCCTATTCCCTATATAGTGCACTACTTTAGACCAGGGCCCTATTCCCTATATAGTGCACTACTTTAGACCAGAGCCCTATTCCCTATATAGTGCACTACTTTAGACCAGAACCCTATTCCCTATGTAGTGCACTACTTTAGACCAGAGCCCTATTCCCTATATAGTGCACTACTTTAGACCAGAACCCTATTCCCTATGTAGTGCACTACTTTAGACCAGAGCCCTATTCCCTATGTAGTGCACTACTTTAGACCAGAACCCTATTCCCTATATAGTGCACTACTTTAGACCAGAGCCCTATTCCCTATATAGTGCACTACTTTAGACCAGAGCCCTATTCCCTATATAGTGCACTACTTTAGACCAGAGCCCTATTCCCTATCTAGTGCACTACTTTAGACCAGAGCCCTATTCCCTATATAGTGCACTACTTTTGACCAGGGCCCATAGGGTTTTTGGGAATAGGGTGCCATTTGGGATGAAGAGTCAGCATGCAGCATGCAGGTTCGAAGTCTCAGTGTGTGTGTGTGTGTGTGTGTGTGCATGTGCGTGCGTGTGCGTCTCCTCTCCTCTCAGTGTCACGAGTGACTAGAGTTCCTAGAAGGCCAGAAGGAACAGCAATATATAATTGTAATGGCCTGAACCGAGTGTGACCTCGCTGTATTGGAAACATTATGTCCATTCTGACACGTGACAGGTTAACTGGCTGATGATCTGTCAAGGCACTGAACGGAAGTAGACGAGACCAAAAGTAGAACTATATATTTCTTTCTCTTTTCTCTTTTCTTATCAATCCCTCGAACCTAAATTAGTTTAGAATAGTTTCGTTCTGAACAGAACCATTATAATTTTTTCCGTTCTGTTCCACTGTTCCGACCAGCAAAATAAAAGCTTGGAACCGCTTCGAATGTTTACTAATGATTATACGCAATTATTTTGCTAACTTAGTCTGTCTACATCTCCTCTTTCCAACTGTCGTCTGATACTCCAGCAGCGAGATGCTCGAGGGTGTAGAAGAGCTATGGTACTTCATCAAAATGTCATATGATGTGTGGACTTCCTTTTATACAATGCACGTTTTTATTTCTTGTTAGTAAATAAATACATATTTTAAAACAGGTTGGATGTGTCTGACTATTCATTAATTATTCAACAGCAGTCGACAAGGTTGTCCTGGCTCTTAGGTTTATAATGCGCTAATGTTGTGTCAAATGGACAATGCACCAATCCTATCCAACCTGACATGGTATAATTTGATCCGGACATCTTTTCTTAATTTATAGACTAATCAACACTGATAAATAGGCTGTGGACATGTTGCGTGCATTTGTTTCTATTTTAATGATTGTCAATTTAATCTTCATACTATCACACAGCTGTCCCATTCATACTGTCTTAGCCAATTCATTATCTTATAGCCTACTTTCAGCAAAGCGTAAGGTTTTTTAATAAGTTTTAAGGAAATAATAAATATTTGCTCATGTCTGACATACGCTGGTGGCTTTGATTTACATTTACATTTAAGTCATTTAGCAGATGCTCTTATCCAGAGCGACTTACAAATTGGTGCATTCAACTTATGATAGCCAGTGGGACAACCACCTTTTTCTTTAATGGGGGGTGGGGGGTCGGGGGGGATTACTGTTATACTATTCCAGCTTTCCTTAAAGAGGTAGAGTTTCAAGTGTCTCCGGAAGGTGGTCAGTGACTCCGCTGTCCTGGCGTCGTGGGGGAACTTGTTCCACCATTGGAGTGCCAGAGCAGTGAATAGCATTGACTGGGCTGAGCGGGAACTGTGCTTCCGTAGAGGTAGGGGAGCTAGCAGGCCAGAGGTGGATGAACGTAGTGCCCTCGTTTGGATGTAGGATCAGAGCCTGAAGGTAAGGAGGTGCCATTCCCCTCACAGCTCCGTAGGCAAGTACCATGGTTTTGTAGTAGATGCGAGCCTCAACTGGAAGCCAGTGGAGTGTGCGGAGGAGCGGGGTGACATGAGAGAACTTGGGAAGGTTGAACACCAGACGGGCTGCAGCGTTCTGGATAAGTTGTAGGGGTTTAATGGCACAGGCAGGGAGCCCAGCCAACAGCGAGTTGCAGTAATCCAGATGGGAGATGACAAGTGCCTGGATTAGGACCTGTGCCACTTTCTGTGTAAGGTAGGGTCGTACTCTGCGAATGTTGTAGAGCATGAACCTGCAGGATCGGGTCACCACTTTGATGCTAGCGGAGAACGACAGGGTGTTGTCCAGGGTCACGCCAAGGTTCGTTGCACTCTGGGAGGAAGACACAGGTGTTTTTGCGGGGGTGTGCATGTGTGAGTTCGCTGATTCTCTCTATAGGCCTATATGTCCATTCAAAAAGTTTTCTAAAGTATCCTGTCTGGACTCCATCTCTTTAATAAGAATCAAATGTGCCTGTCATGATTTAATCTTGTAAAATACCTATTTTCACTAAAGGCCCTTTCTCACCAAGTCCGAATAATAAGGAAGAAAAAAATGCATACAAGCAGAAGTCTTGATTATGACTCCGTTCACACCAATTGCAAAATATCGTCCTGCCACAATCCGTCAATGATTTATTCGGAACGGGTTACATTTTTGCATCTTTCCACATGCGAAAATAAGCTGTTGACCAATATCAATTGTTATCTGGGACACTGCCACTGACAGGTCTGTGGTTTCGTTAATTAATTAATTAATTTCTCTATGCCTGGTTTTTACGTTTGCAATGCATCAGTGCAGCAAGGTATCAATTTAGCCAATGAGATCACATCAGACCAGAGCTAGGCTACACATCTCTCTCGCCATTCAAACTTCCCCGGCAGTTCATTGCCAACGCTGTAGCCTATTTTATAGCCATTCAGCGAGCAAGAGGATTGATCGATGCTTCTCTCCTCGAAAAGTGAGTGTACGAAACATTAAGAACACCTTCCTAATATTTAGTTGCCCTCAGTACAGCCTCAAATTAATTGAGGTATGGACTCTACAAGGTGTCGAAAGCGTTCCACAGTGTAACGTTCCACGGTGTAACGTGGTGATTTTAATAATCATAAAGAACATAGCGCAATATAAAACAAGCGCAGCGTCTGGACATTAACAGAGAACCACTACTGCCTGAAGAGTGATGCTAGGGAGTGCTAGATAAAGGGGGAGTAATCAGGGTAGTGATGGAGTCCAGGTGTGCCTCATGATGGGGCGCAGGTGTGCATAATGAGGGTTGCCAGGTGTGCGTAATGAGGGTTGCCAGGTGTGCATAATGAGGGTTGCCAGGTGTGCATAATGAGGGTTGCCAGGTGTGCATAATGAGGGTTGCCAGGTGTGCGTAATGATGAGTTGCCAGGACCGTTGGTTAGTATACCGGCAACATTGAGCGCCGGAGCAGGGGAATAGGGGTAGACGTGACACACAGGGATGCTGGCCCATGTTGACTCCAATGCTTCCCTCAGTTATGTCAAGTTGGCTGGATGTCCTTTGAGTGGTGGACCATTCTTGATACACACCGGAAACTGTTGAGCGTAAAAAATCCAGCAGCGTTGCAGTTTTTGACACAAACCGGTACGCCCAGAGAGAAGGACAAAGAGAGAGAGAGAGAGAGAGAGAGAGAGAGAGGGCAGGAAAACAGGCCCAACCCCCACTCTTACACTAGCCCAAGCCAATGGCATGTACCAGATGCTCAGCAGGCTCTGCTCACAATTACTGGCCTGAGGTCAAACCGCACGACCAACAACATTAGACACTTTATGGAACACAAAGCCTTCACTATTTCATCCTGGAATATCCAAGGCCTGAGGTCATCTGCCTTTGGCCTAAAGAGCAGGAACCTGGACATCACCAAATAAATCAGAAATACAGACATTGTCATCCTACAAGAAACATGGTATAGAGGAGACGGACCCACTGGTTGCCCTCTAGGTTACAGAGAGCTGGTAGTCCCATCCACCAAACTACTAGGAGTGAAACAGGGAAGGGACTCAGGGGGTATGCTAATTTGGTATAGAGCAGACCTAACTCACTCTATTAAATTAGTCAAAACAGGAACATTTGACATTTGGCTTGAAATTCAAAAGGAAATTATCTCAACAGAGAAAAATGTCCTCCTGTGTGCTACCTATATTCCCCCCCACTAGAATCCCCATACTTTAATGAAGACAGCTTCTCCATCCTGGAGGAGGAAATCAATCATTTCCAGACCCAGGGACATGTACTAGTCTTTGGCGACCTAAATGTCAGAACTGGACAAGAACCTGACACCCTCAACACTCAGGGGGACAAACACCTACCTGGAGGTGACAGCATTCCCTCCCCCATATGCCCCCCTAGGCACAACTACGACAACATAACCAACAAAAAAACGGGTCACAACTCCTGCAGCTCTGTCGCACGCTGGGTATGTACATAATCAATGGTAGGCTTCGAGAGGACTCCTGTGGTACGTACACCTATAGCTCATCTCCTGGCAGTAGTACTGTAGACTACTTTATCACCGACCTCAACCCAGAGTCTCTCAGAGCATTCACAGTCAGCCCACTGACACCCCCCACGGAAACGATGTTTTCCACTCCGTCTAGCAGCACATGTTAGTTGTCAGCCCCCCCAACGCCCCCCCAACGCCCCATATCTTCAAAGAGCACAATTCTTGTCTCATCAGACCACAAAATCTATTGCCTTATGCTCTCAGAGTCTTTCATGTGCCTTTTTGCAATCTCCAGGGTTGCTGTCATGTGCCTTTTTTCTCAGGAGTGGCTTCCATCTGGCCGCTCTCCCATAAAGCCCAGATTGGTGAAGTGCTGTGTAGACCGTTGTCCTTCCGGTAGGTTCTACAATCTCAGCCAATTAACTCTGTCGTTTTGTCAGAGTGGTCATTGGGTTCTTGGTCACCTCCCTGACCAAGGTCCTTCTTGCCCGGTTGCTCAGTTTGGATGGCCAGCTCTAGGCAGTCTGGGTAATTTTTTTTCAATTTCCCAGTGATGGAGACCACCGGTCTCTTGGAAACTTTAAACACTCTAGAAATTGTTTTATACCCTTCCCCAGATATATGCCTCATCACAATTCTAACTTGGAGCTCTTCGGCCAGTTTCTTGGACATGGTATAGTTTCTGCTCTAACAGTCGACTGTGGGACCTTGTATGGACAGGTGTTTCTTTCCACAGGTGGTCTCCAATCAAGTTGTAGTGACATGTTAAAGTAGCTCTCATGGTAGAAAAGGTTGGAGACCCCTGATCTATCCTGTTTGCTCAGTCACTTTTCCCTCAACCACCTCGTACCCCCGCACACTGACTCAGTACCGCTAGTCTACTGTATATAGCCTCACTATTGTTATCTATTGTGTTACTATTTTCAATTTTTTATTTGCTAATTTTCTTACTTTTTAACTCTGCATTGTTGCTTAAGGGCTCGTAAGTAAGCATTTCACGGTAAAGTCTACACCTGTTGTATTCGCCGCATGTGACAAATAACTTTGTATTTGATTGATTTGACACACACACACACACATACACATACGCACACGCACACATAGCCTTAGCTTTAACACTGAGAGGTATTGAAATGTGTTAGTCTGGCGTGAGAGAGATGGTGATCTAATGTGAACCAGCTATAGGAAGAATGTAGTTCTTGGCAGACTGAACAGTGACACACATGGACGCACATGCACACACACACACACACACACACACACACACACACACACACACACACACACACACACACACACACACACACTGGACGCACACGCACACACACACACACACACACACACACACACACACACACACACACACACACACACACACACACACACACACACTGGACGCACATGCACACACACACACACACACACACACACACACACACACACA
>NC_059199.1:60098926-60103926 GCF_020615455.1 Coregonus clupeaformis | reverse complement strand
AGACTTCCGACGTCACGTTTTGTTGCCTTTTGTTGTATTTGTATGTTTATTCAGTTTAATAAACATGTATGCATTTCACGCTGCGCCTTGGTCTGACCCGTTCTTCAACGACCGTGACAAGTCTCGAGGTTTTGCTCGCCTGAGGTAGAGTATCTTATGATAAGCTGTAGACCACACTATTTACCAAGAGAGTTTTCATCTATATTTTTTATAGCTGTCTATTTACCACCACAAACCAATGCTGGAATTAAGATTGCACTGAATGAGCTGTATAAGGCCATAAGTCAACAGGAAAACGCTCATCCAGAGGCAGCACTCCTAGTGGTCGGGGTCTTTAATGCAGGGAAACTTAAATCCGTTCTACCTAATTTCTACCAGCATGTTAAATGTGCAACCAGAGGGAAAAAAACTCTAGACCACCTTTACTCCACACACAGAGACGCATACAAAGCTCTCCCTCGCCCTCCATTTGGCAAATCTGACCATAACTCTATCCTCCTGATTCCTGCTTATAAGCAAAAACTAAAGCAGGAAGCACCAGTGACTCGGTTAATAAAAAAGTGGTCAGATGACGCAGATGCTAAGCTACAGGACTGTTTTGCTAGCACAGACTGGAACATGTTCCGGGATTCTCCAGATAGCATTGAGGAGTACACCACATCAGTCACTGGCTTCATCAATAAGTGCATTGAAGACGTCGTCCCCACAGAACATGTTCCAGTCTGTGCTAGCAAAACAGTCCTGTAGCTTAGCATCTGCGTCATCTGACCACTTTTTTATTAACCGAGTCACTGGTGCTTCCTGCTTTAGTTTTTGCTTATACACGACAAAGCCTATTCCCCCTCAGGAGACTGAAAAGATTTGGCATGGGTCCTCAGATCCTCAAAAAATTATACAGCTGCACCATCGAGAACATCCTGACTGGTTGCATCACCGCCTGGTATGGCAACTGCTTGGCCTCCGACCGCAAGGCACTACAGAGGGTAGTGTGTACGGCCCAGTACATCACTGGGGCCAAGCTTCCTGCCATCCAGGACCTCTATACCAGTCAGTGTCAGAGGAAGGCCCTCAAAATTGTCAAAGACTCCAGCCACCCTAGTCATAGACTGTTCTCTCTGCTACCGCACGGCAAGCGGTACCGGAGTGCCAAGTCTAGGTCCAAAAGACCTCTCAACAGCTTCTACCCCCAAGCCATAATACTCCTGAACAGCTAATCATGGCTACCCGGACTTTTGCACTGCCCCCCACCCCCACCCCCCACCCCATCTTTTTACGCTGCTGCTACTCTGTTAATGATTTATGCATAGTCACTTTAACTCTACCCACATGTACATATTACTTCAACTACCTCAACTAGCCGGTGCCCCCGCACATTGACTCTATACCGGTACCCCCCTGTATATATAGCCTCCTTACTGTTATTTTATTTTACTTCTGCTCTATTTTTCTCAACACTTTTTTGTTGTTGTTTTATTTGACTTTTAAAAAATAAATAAATGCACTGTTGGTTAAGGGCTGTAAGTAAGCATTTCACTGTAATGTCTGCACCTGTTGTATTCGGCACATGTGGCCAATAAAATTTGATTTGATTTGATTTGACCTGGAATGCTTTTCCAACAGTCTTGAAGGAGTTACCACATATGCTGAGCACTTGTTGGCTGCTTTCCCTTCACTCTGCGGTCCGAATCATCCCAAACCATCTCAATTTGGTTGTGGTCGGGGGATTGGGAGGCCAAGTCATCTGATGCAGCACTCAATCACTCTCCTTCTTGGTAAAATAGCCCTTACACATCCTGGAGGTGTGTTGGGTCATTGTCCTGTTGAAAAACAAATGATAGTCCCACTAAGCCCAAACCAGATGGGATGGCGTTTCGCTGCAGAATACTGTGGTAGCCATGATGGTTAAGTGTGCCTTGAATTCTAAATAAATCACAGACGGTGTCACCAGCAAAGCACCCCCACACCATAACACCTTCTCCTCCATGCTTTATGGTGGGAAATACAAATGCAGAGATCATCACTTCACCCACACTGCGTCTCACAAAGACACAGTGGTTGGAACCAAAAATCTCCAATTTGGACTCCAGACCAAAGGACACATTTCCACCGGTCTAATGTCCATTTCTCGTGTTTCTTGGCCCAAGCAAGTCTCTTCTTCTTATTGGTGTCTTTAGTAGTGGTTTCTTTTCAGCAATCGACCATGAAGGCCTGATTCACACAGTCTCCTCTGAACAGTTGATGTTGAGATGTGTCTGTTACTTGAACTCTGTGAAGCATTTATTTGGGCTACAATTTCTGCGGCTGGTAACTCTAATGAACTTATTCTCTGCAGCAGAGTTAACTCTGGGTCTTCCATTCCTGTGGCGGCCCTCATGAGAGCCAGTTTCATCATAGCGCTTGATGGTTTTTGCGACTGTACTTGAAGAAACGTTCAACGTTTTTGAAATGTTCCGTATTGACTGACCTTCATGACTTAAAGTAATGATGGACTGTCGTTTCTCTTTGCTTATTTGAGCTGTTCTTGCCATGATATGGACTTCTGTATACCCCCCTATCTTCTCACAACACAACTAATTAGCTCAAACGCATTAAGAAGGAAAGAAATTCCACAAATTAACTTTTAAGAAGGCACACCTGTTAATTGAAATGCATTCTAGGTGATTACCTCATGAAGCTGGTTGAGAGAATGCCAAGAGTGTGCAAAGCTGTCATCAAGGCAAAGGGTGGCTATTTGAAGAATCTCAAATAATAAATATATTTTGATTTGTTTAACACTTTTTTGGTTACTACATGATTCCATATGTGTTATTTCATAATGTTGATGTCTTCACTATTATTGTACAATGTAGAAAATAGTAAAAATAAAGAAAAACCCTTGAATGAGTAGGTGTTCTAAAACTTTTGACCGGTAGTGTACACACACATGTGCATGCACGCACACACACACACACACACTCACACACACACCCACGCATACACACAAACACACACACACACACACACACACACACACACACACACAAACACACACAAACACACACACACACACGCACACACGCACACACGCACACACACACACACACACACACACACACACACACACACACACACACACACACACACACACACACACACACACACACACACACACACACACACACACACACACACACACACACACACACACACACACACACAAACACACACACACTCCAGATCTTGATAGAGTCTTACTGTTACCCATAGTAATTAATGTTCTGCTCATGTGGACGTTGTGACAATAACACTGTAATGAGTGTTTGACCTTAGACCAGGGCCACTGTTTTGAGAAGGTCTGTCAAAAAATCACCTCGCAAAACGTAACCCCAAACTGTTCACACCCCTCTTGTTGGCAGAGAGAAAATGTTGCCGTTTTAAAACTAATTTCCAGCAATTCTACAAAATGTTGCCATGAGGCGGAGAAATATCGCTGCAGTGGATAGCGACCGTTTTACGGGCTCCTGACTAATTCGGTTATTTTGTGTGTTTTGTTTTTGCTGATCTTAACTTTTTTTTGTACATAATGTCCTATGAACGAAACGGCTTCTGGACAACAGAAAAGTTAACCTCAGGTTTGGATGAAAGATTTCTACTTCAACGAGTCGGCAGCTCTGGACGTTCCGCTTACTCCGGACCAGGCCCTAGTCCGGGACTCAAAAGAGGAAGTGGCGACCAAATAGAGGAAGTGGCGGGGGGAGGCCTCTCAACGAGATTACGTCAGCGAACAAATTTACCGCCATTTCCCTCTGTTCTGTTGGCGAATGTGCAGTCACTGGAGAACACACTGGATGAACTCTGTTAGAGACTATCAACGGGACCTGAAGACCTGTAACATTCTATGTTTCTCTGAGTCTGAACAACGACATGGATAATATACATTGAGTGTTCAAAAAAATTTGTTAATTAATTAATTAATTAATGCTCTTTCCATGACTGACCAGGTGAATCCAGGTGAAAGCTATTATCCCTTATTGATGTCACTTGTTAAATCCCCTTCATATCAATCAAATCAAATCAAATTGTATTTGCCACATGCGCTGAATACAACAGGTGTAGACATTACAGTGAAAAGCTTACTTACAAGCCCTTAACCAATAATTACGGAGCAGCAGTAAAATAAAATAACAGTAAGGAGGTTATATACAGGGGGGGGCGGGGTACCGGTACAGAGTCAATCGGTGTAGATGAAGGGGAGGAGACAGGTTAAAGATGGATTTTTAAGCCTTGAGACAATTGAGACATGGATTGTGTATGTGTGCCATTCAGAGGGTGAATGGGCAAGACAAAAGATGTATGTGCCTTTGAACGGAGTGTGGTAGTAGGTGTCAGGCGCACCGGTTTGAGTGTGTCAAGAATTGCATCGCTGCTGGGTTTTTCCCGCTCAACAGTTTCCCATGTGAATAAAGAATGGTCCACCACCCAAAGGACATCCAGCCAACTTGACAAAGCTGTGGGAACCATTGGAGTCAACATGGGCCAGGATTCCTCTTGAACGCTTTCAACGCCTTAAAGAGTCCATGCCCTGATTAATCGAGTCATTTCTGATGGCAAAAAGTGGTGCAACTCAATATTAGGAAGGTGTTCCTAATGTTTTGTATAATCAGTGTATATCTCGCAGGTTTCTCAATGCATCGCCTAGAACGGACTGCAGCCTCTGGTAAGACTAAGTGGGATGTTTGTGTCTTTGTTAACAGCAGCCCGATCTCTAATTTTAAGGAAGTCTAGAGTTTTTGCTCGCCTGAGTTAGAATGCCTCATGATAAGCTGCAGACCATACTATTTACCAAGAGAGTTTTCAGCTATATTTTTGGTAGCTGTCTATTTACCATCACAAACTGTTTGGGAAGCAGCCATTGAGTTCGCTGACTCTTAAGACAATCATTGGAGGGATGAGTTTTGCATAATTATATGTGATGCAATGTTTTCAGTTATCTCTCATCACTTACCTCTCTCTTCCTCTCT
>NC_059199.1:59993926-60093926 GCF_020615455.1 Coregonus clupeaformis | reverse complement strand
CCAACCTAAGTGTATGTAAATTTCCGACTTCAACTGTTTGTGAGAATGTTGCTCATTGACTACAGCTCAGCGTTCAACACCATAGTGCCCTCAAAGCTCATCACTAAGCTCAGGTCCCTGGTACTGAACACCTCCCTCTGCAACTGGATGCTGGACTTCCTGACGGGCCGCCCCCAGGTGGTGCGGGTAGACAACAACACATCCGTCACCCTCAGGGGTGCGTACTTAGTTCCCTCTTGTATTCCCTGTGCCAGGACAACAACCTCTCCCTCAACGTCAGAAAGACAAACGAGCTGATTGTGTACTGCAGGAAATGTTCTATTATTTTTCTGTCTACATTGTCGGGAAGGGCCCGTCAGTAAGCATTTTACTGTTAGTAACTGTTTGTTACAAAGCATGTGACAAATACATTTTGATATTGATTTGAAAGGAAGGAAAGAGAGAGAACAAGAGAGAGAGAGGGAGAGAGAGAGAGAGAGAGAGAGAGAGAGAGAGAGAGAGAGAGAGAGAGAGAGAGAGAGAGAGAGAGAGAGAGAGAGAGAGAGAGAGGGGAAAGGAGGGGTATTGGAGTGATAGAAAGTGGGTGAATAGGTGAATCATTGTAAATTCCCTTCTTTCTCATTGCTGCAGCAGCCTCAGTTTAACCCTCCCTAGTGTGAATAAGAGTGTTGAGTCATGCCGTTGAGTCATGCCGAGTGGCGCAGTGGTCTAAGGCACTGCATTGCAGTGCTAGCTGTGCCACTAGAGATCCTGGTTCTAATCCAGGCTCTGTCATAGCCGGCCGCGACCGGGAGACCCATGGGGTGGCGCACAATTGGCCCAGCGTCGTCCAGGGTAGGGGAGGGAATGGCCGGCAGGGATGTAGCTCAGTTGGTAGAGCATGGCGTTTGCAACGCCAGGGTTGTGGGTTCGATTCCCACGGGGGGTATGAAAAATAAAAAAAATAATGTATGCACTCACTAACTGTAAGTCGCACTGGATAAGAGTGTTTGCTAAATGACTAAAATGTAAATGTCTAGACATTAACAGATAAACAAAGACACGTTTCATGCCTAGGGCAGTGTGATTGGGTATATTACCTGCACACACAATGGTTATTCAATACAGTTGCAAACAACTCAATATGAAGTCGTGTGGGGGGGATGATTCGTACAACGAGGACATTTGGCCGGTCCTAAAAAGGAAAAAGGCTATTTTAATCTCATGCGTTAGGTTTAGGGTTAGGAGTTAGGGTAAGGGTAAGGGTAAGGGTGTGGGTTAGATTTAGGGTTAGGGTTAGGGTTGGGGTTAGGAATTAAGTTTATGGTTAGAGTTTAGGGAAAATAGGATTTTGAATGGGAATCAATCGTTGATCCCCAAAATTATGGTAATACACAAGTGTGTGTGTGTGTGTGTGTGTGTGCATGTGTGTGTGTGTGTTTGAGGATGTTTCAAATCCTGCTTTTGTGAGATAACATTGTCCTTGGGGTAAACTGTTTATGTAGGCTTACAGACTGTATCTAATACAAGCTTACTGCATTGATCTAACAGTGCGTCATATTACGTTAAAAAAAGGATAATCCTGCAATTTTTACATCCTGTGTTAAATGTGATTAAGTGTAAATTAATGTGTGATATTAATTTGCGTACTATTATTTATAAAATACACTGAAATGAGTGTTATATTAATTTGAGTTATTTAAACAAATAAAGCAGAAACAGTTAGTCAATGATTTTGTTTTGAGATGTACATGAAGCAGCCATTTAAGGAAGTGTTTGCTGTCACGGCAACTGTCACCGTGGGGACCTGGCGCTTCACACCGTTACTTCGTTCTCACCAATCCTCTGTCGGCAACAAGGTGTGAAGACGAACCGTAGTCATGGAGACCGAACCCAAACCAACCAGTGAGCTTATGAATGGAGGTTTATTTAGAATCTCTTTTCTTTTGTTGTCTTTTATAATTCCTCTCCTCTCCTCTCCTCTCCTCTCCTCTCCTCTCCTCTCCTCTCCTCTCCTCTCCTCTCCTCTCGTCTACTCTCCTCTCCTCTTCACCTCCTCTCCTCTCCTCTCTTCTCGTCTCTTCATATGGAATCATGTAGTAACCAAAAAAGTAGCAAAAACCATCAAGCTCTATGATGAAACTGGCTCTCATAAGGGCCGCCACAGGAATGGAAGACCCAGAGTTAACTCTGCTGCAGAGGATAAGTTCATTAGATTCACTAGCCGCAGAAATTGCAGCCCAAATAAATGCTTCACAGAGTTCAAGTAACAGACACATCTCAACATCAACTGTTCAGAGGAGACTGTGTGAATCAGGCCTTCATGGTCGAATTGCTGCAAAGAAACCACTACTAAAGGACACCAATAATATGAAGAGACTTGCTTGGGCCAAGAAACAAGAGCAATGGACATTAGACCGGTGGAAATCTGTCCTTTGGTCTGATGAGTCCAAATTGAGATTTTTGGTTCCAATCGCCGTGTCTTTGTGAGACGCAGAGTAGGTGAACGGATGATCACCGCATGTGTGGTTCCCACCGTGAAGCATGGAGGAGGAGGTGTGATGGTGTGGGGGTGCTTTGCTGGTGACACTGTCTGTGATTTTATTTTGAATTCAAGGCACACTTAACCAGCATGGCTACCACAGCATTCTGCAGCGATACGCCATCCCATCTGGTTTGGGCTTAGTGGGACTATCATTTGTTTTTCAACAGGACAATGACCCAACACACCTCCAGGCTGTGTAAGGGCTATTTTACCAAGAAGGAGAGTGATGGAGTGCTGCATCAGATGGCCTGGCCTCCCCAATCACCCGACCTCTAACCAATTAAGATGGTTTGGGATGAGTTGGACTTCAGAGTGAAGGAAGAGCAGCCAACAAGTGCTCAGCATATGTGGGAACTCCTTCAAGACTGTTGTAAAAGCATTCCAGGTGAAGCTGGTCGAGAGAATGCCAGGAGTGTGCAAAGCTGTCATCAAGGCAAAGGGTGGCTACTTTGAAGAATCTAAAATATAAAATATATTGTGATTTTTTAAAGCACTTTTTTGGTTACTACATGATTCCAAATGTGTTATTTCATAGTTTTGATATCTTCACTATTATTCTACCATGTAGAACAGGGGTGTCAAACTCATTTTAGCTCAGGGGCCACATGGAGGAAAATCTATTCCCAAGTGGGCCGGACCGGAAAAATCATGGTATATATAACTTAAAAACAACAACTTCAGATTGTTTTCTTTGTTTTAATACGATCAACATACAACATAAAGCTGGAGCCTGAGGACAGTGTGTCCAAAATAGTACAAGCACAACATCACTATTAATCATAAAACACGTCAAGTTTATTTGAAAATTCTAAAGAAAAAGAACACACAAACACACAATGCCTCAGTGATTAACAGAACAGTGTCACAGATCACAGAACTGTATCAGGGTGTCATTTCTCAGGCAGAAATGTAGATAAAAATAATGAAATCCTGTTCCCCAAACAAGTGCAAGAACCACAGAGTCAAGAATAGGTTAAATATACAAATAAAATAAAATCAATTAAAAACAATAGCACATCAACATAAAAACATATAAACATAAATCTGAAAGCGTTGCTCAAACTCCCCTAACAGTCCCGTTATTTTATCTTTGAACCGCTTCATGTCTGCCACATGTTGGGTCGCGCACACATTTTTAAGACAGGGGAAGTGAGCTGCATCACCACCGGCAAGTTGCGTCTCCCACAATGACAGCTTCAACTTGAAAGAACGTGTGCTGTCATAATACTGCGTGACAACTTTGTTGCGCCCTTGCAGCTGTTTGTTCAAGTTATTCAGGTGCTCTGTAACATCCACCATAAATGCAAGGTCCTGCATCCATTCTGCGGAATGAAATTCTAACACTGGTTTGCCCTTTTCTTCCATGAACTGTTCAATTTCTTCTCGTAAATCAAAGAAACGCCTCAGCACAGCACCTCGGCTTAACCATCTTACCTCAGTGTGGTATGGCAGGCCATAGATGTGGTATTTCTCTCTGAGAAGGCTGTCAAACTGATGGTGATTCAGGCTTCTGGATCGGATGAAATTAACAGTTTGGATGACCACCTTCATGACGTTATCCATCTTTAATGACTTGCAACACAAAGCCTCCTGGTGCAAAATACAGTGAAAAGTCAAAAAATCACGTCCTCCATTTGCAGATTGCACTTTCTCTCTGAACTTTGTCACAACGCCTGCTTTTTTCCCGATCATTGAGGGCGCACCATCTGTAGCCAGGCTGACAGCGCGGGACCAGTCCACTCCGACCCTGTCCAGCGCGCCGACGAGTGCGGTAAAAATATCAGCTGCTAATAAATATCGCGGGCAAAACAAAGTAGCTCATTGGCTGCACGTGCTTGACCTACTTGCTCTGCCCCGGTATAAACAGTTTGCTTGCTTAACACAATTGCTATTGCGCCATCCAGTGGACGCAATTGGAACAGCAGTTTATTTTATAGAAAAATTGCAGCGCATTTTTATACTTTACCAAATATTTTTTGGATTAAACCCGTTTGCGGGCCTGATACGGCCCGCGGGCCGGACGTTTGACACCCCTGATGTAGAAAATAGTAAAATTTTAAGAAAAACCCTGGAATGAGTAGGTGTGTCCAAACTTTTGACTGGTACTGTACGTTAGAATTAGGTGTATTATTTTTCTCTTGCTATGTGTTTCTGCAGGTGGCTAATGAGTTGAGCTCAACACACACACACACACACACACACACACACACACACACACACACACACACACTCAATTTGTTAAATATGCACGTTCCTCAAATTCAATTAACTACCCTGCTTGGCAAAAAATAAAAAAGAATGTTTTTATTTTCCTCTCATGTTAAATAGAGAAGAATGTGAGTTTATAACACCCACCTTCCTATATACCATTCAAGTGGGACTTGGTTACAGAAATTAGGTATTTTCATCCCTCAACTTACGAAGGACTATGGGGTATGAATTTGTAAGACATCAGTGACATTTGTCCAAGTCAATTGGCCATGTCTTCCTGGCATGTGGTCAGCATCCATTCATCAAACATTCAAAATGGCACTGAAGTAATAACACAAGTCCACACACTCTTTTTATAATGTCACAGCTTTCAATTGATGCAGTATTGTCCATTTTACTCATTAGAATTGTATGGACATTTCTCCCATAAGGACACAGTGTGTCCCAAAAGGCACCCTATTCTCTTTATAGCGCACTACTTTTGTATACTGCACCCTATGGACCCTGGTCAAAAGTAGTGCACTATATAGGGAATAGGGTGCCATTTGGGATGCAATCACAGCCCCCTCCACTGTTCTGTTCTGTCCGCCATCTCCTGTCTGTGACATCACTCCTATCCATGGGATTAGTGGAGGACCAAAACACTGAATAGCAATACAGTTAAGGAGGAGAGAGGATATAGGAACATGGCGTTGCGTGTGTGTGTGTGTGTGTGTGTGTGTGTGTGTGTGCGTGCGTGCGTGCGTGTGTGTGATGGGAGGTGATGGGAGGTGATGGAGAGAGGATGATTCTTTACTTCCAAAAGGAATTTGAATGAGTGAATTTCCCACTATGGGAGCACATGTGCACACATACACACACACACACACACACACACACACACACACACACACACACACACACACACACACACACACACACACACACACACACACACACACACACACACACACACACACACACACACACACTCACTCACTCACTCACACACACACACACACACACACATCCATCCCCATAACAGATAGCGGCCAATGATGGGAACATCTAATTTGCATATCACTAATTAGACGTTCATATTAATTATTAATTAGCATACATAACGTTCCATGTGTTGTCATGGTGAGAGCTACGGTGGCAATAACTTTTCCTTTAATATTAATGTTTTTATATATAGAGAAATTTGAGTGATTGTGATGTTTTTAATCAGTAAGATAAAGCTGTGGCTTAGTGACATATTGTATATATATATATATATAGAGAGAGAGAGAGAGAGAGAGAGAAATCAAATGTCTACTGTTTGCTGATGATCTGGTGCTTCTGTCCCCAACCAAGGAGGGCCTACAGCAGCACCTAGATCTTCTGCACAGATTAAATCTCAGTAAGATGAAAATAATGGTGTTCCAAAAAAGGTCCAGTTGCCAGGACCACAAATACAAATTCCATCTAGACACCGTTGCCCTAGAGCACACAAAGAACGATACATACCTTGGCCTAAACATCAGCGCCACAAGTAACTTCCACAAAGCTGTGAACGATCTGAGAGATAAGGCAAGAAGGGCCTTCTATGCCATCAAAAGGAACATAAAATTCGAAATACCAAGTAGGATCTGGCTAAAAATACTTGAATCAGTTATAAAACCCATTGCCCTTCATGGTTGTGAGGTCTGGGGTCCACTCACCAACCAAGAATTCACAAAATGGGACAAACACCAAATTGAGACTCTGCATTTAGAATTCTGAAAAAATATCCTCAGTGTACAACGTAAAACACCAAATAATGCATGCAGAGCAGAATTAGGCCGATACCCTCTAATTATCATTTTTTTTTTTTTTTTTTCACCTTTATTTAACCAGGTAAGCCAGTTGAGAACAAGTTCTCATTTACAACTGCGACCTGGCCAAGATAAAGCAAAGCAGTGCGATAAAAACAACAACACAGAGTTACATATGGGGTAAAAAACATAAAGTCAAAAATACAACAGAAAATATATATACAGTGTGTGCAAATGTAGCAAGTTATGGAGGTAAGGCAATAAATAGGCTATAGTGCAAAATAATTACAATAGTATTAACACTGGAATGCTAGATGTGCAAGAGATTATGTGCAAATAGAGATACTGGGGTGCAAAAGAGCAAAATAAATAACAATATAGGGATGAGGTAGTTGGGTGGGCTAATTTCAGATGGGCTGTGTACAGGTGCAGTGATCGGTAAGGTGCTCTGACAACTGATGCTTAAAGTTAGTGAGGAGATAAGAGTCTCCAGCTTCAGAGATTTTTGCAATTCGTTCCAGTCATTGGCAGCAGAGAACTGGAAGGAATGGCGGCCAAAGGAGGTGTTGGCTTTGGGAATGACCAGTGAGATATACCTGCTGGAGCGCAGACTACGGGTGGGTGCTGCTATGGTGACCAATGAGCTAAGATAAGGCGGGGATTTGCCTAGCAGTGATTTATAGATGGCCTGGAGCCAGTGGGTTTGACAACGAACATGTAGTGAGGACCAGCCAACAAGAGCGTACAGGTCACAGTGGTGGGTAGCGTATGGGGCTTTGGAGACAAAACGGATGGCACTGTGATAGACTACATCCAATTTGCTGAGTAGAGTGTTGGAGGCTATTTTGTAAATGACATCGCCAAAGTCTAGGATCGGTAGGATAGTCAGTTTTACGAGGGCATGTTTGGCAGCATGAGTGAAGGAGGCTTTGTTGCGAAATAGGAAGCCGATTCTAGATTTAACTTTGGATTGGAGATTCTTTATGTGAGTCTGGAAGGAGAGTTTACAGTCTAACCAGACACCTTGGTATTTGTAGTTGTCCACATACTCTAGGTCAGACCCGTCAAGAGTGGTGATTCTAGTCGGGTGGGCGGGTGCCAGCAGCGTTCGATTGAAAAGCATGCATTTAGTTTTACTAGTGTTTAAGAGCAGTTGGAGGCTACTGAAGGAGTGTTGTATGGCATTGAAGCTCGTTTGGAGGTTTGTTAACACAGTGTCCAATGAAGGGCCAGATGTATACAAAATGGTATCCAGAAAAGAGCCGTTAAATTCTACAACCACCTAAAAGGAAGTGATTCCCAAAACTTCCATAACAAAGCCATCACCTACAGAGATATTAACCTGGAGAATAGTCCCCTAAGCAAGCTGGTCCTGGGGCTCTGTTCACAAACACAAACAGACGCCACAGAGCCCCAGGACAGCAACACAATCAGACCCAACAAAATCATGAGAAAACAAAAAGAGAATTACTTGACACATTGGAAAGAATTTACAAAAAAAACAGAGCAAACTAGAACGCTATTTGGCACTAAACAGAGGGTACACAGTGGCAGAATACCTGACCACTGTGACTGACCCAAAATTAAGGAAATCTTTGACTATGTACAGACTCAGTGAGCATAGCCTTGCTATTGAGAAAGGCCGCCGTAGGCAGACCTGGCTCTCAAGAGAAGACAGGCTATGTGCACACTGCCCACAAAATGAGGTGGAAACTGAGCTGCACTTCCTAACTTCCTGCCAAATGTATAACCATATTAGAGACACATATGTCCCACAGATTACGCAGACCAACAAAATCTTTAAAAAAAAATCCAATTTGGATAAATTCCCATATCTATTGGGTGAAATACCACAGTGTGCCATCACAGCAGCAAGATGTGTGACCTGTTGCCAAAAGAAAAGGGCAACCAGTGAAGAACAAACACCATTGTCAATACAACCTATATTTATGTTTATTTATTTTCCTTTTTGTACTGTACCTATTTGCACATCATTACAACACTGTATATATACATAATAATACACTTGAAATGTATTTATTATTTTGGAACTTGTGTGAGTGTTATGCTTACTGTAAAACATTATTTTGTTTAATTTACTTTTGTTTATCATCTATTTCACTTGCTTTGTCAATGTAAACATATGTTTCATATGCCAATAAAGCCCTGATAGAGAGAGAGAGAGAGAGAGAGAGATAGAAAGAGAGAGAGAGAGAGAGAGAGAGAGAGAGAGAGAGAGAGAGAGAGAGAGAGAGAGAGAGAGAGAGAGAGAGAGAGAGAGAAAGAGAGAAAGAGAGAAAGAGAGAGAGAGAGAGAGAGAGAGAGAGAAGAGAGAAAGAGAGAGAAAGAGAGAGAGAGAGAACGAGAGAGAGAGAGATAGAGAGAGAGAGAGAGAGAGTAAAGAGAGAGAGAGAGATAGAAAGAGAGAGAGAGAGAGAGAGAGAGAGAGAGAGAGAGAGAGAGAGAGAGAAAGAGAGAGAGAGAGAGAGAGAGAGAGAGAGAGAGAGAGAGAGAGAGAGAGAGAGAGAGAGAGAGAGAGAGAGAGAGAGAGAGAGAGAGAGAGAGAGAGAGAGAGAGAGAGAGAGAGAGAGAGAGAGAGAGAGAGAGAGAGAGAGAGAGGACATAAAGAGCGGAAGGGAAAAAGGAGAGATGATAGAGAGATGTGTTACAAAGAGAGGAAGAGGCTGAAGACAGGGATGATAGAGCAAGCAAGAGTAAAAAAAGAACAATCGTAAAAGTGTCCTGTTGGATCTGCTCTTTGGTACCGCCAGCCCATTCCCCTGTCCTAGGGGAACACATCTGATCCTTCCCCAGGGTGAGCTCATCTTGCTGGGGCCATTCATGAACTCTAGCCCCCTGCTTCAGGCCTACCACTGCCACTCTCCCATGGCGTGTGTGTGTGTGTGTGTCAGGATGGAGTCAGTCTGTCTGTAAACTGTCTTTGACCCTCTGTGTCTGAAGAGCTCACACACATGACATGTATGATTCTCTCTCTCTCACACACACACAAACACACACACAAACACACGTAACGTAGCATGATGTTTCAGTCTGAATGGGTTGTATGAGAGGAAGACCCAGCCTCCTACACTATAGGAGAACCCTTTAAATAAGCCTTTTTGGTTCCATATAGAACCTGTTCCACAGAGGGTTCTACATGGAACCCAAAAGGATTCTACCTGGAACCAAAAATGGTTCTTCCTGGAACCAAAAAGAGTTATCCTATGGGGACAGCCGAAGAACCCTTTTGGAACCCTTTCTTCTAAGAGTGTACACTCCTCTCATTGAATACTATGACGTGAGAGAGAGAGAGAGCAATGATACCACGACACAGATCTCCATACAACACTTCTATTCTCCATGAAACCAACCGTTACCAACTGGTTTACTCCTTTTATGGTTTAGTGTAAAGTTGGTAGCACAATGAACGCATTCTCACCCAGACCTACAGTATAATATAAGTGGCCATCCGACATGGTATCAAATCAGGGTTTCCTGTGCGTCTCACGTTAGCTTACAGATCCAGTGTCTACTGTAGGCATTGGGAATCTAACATGTCTTCAGGTCTGAGACAAGGTTACTCCTCAACAACAATGTACAGTAGTAGTTCAGGTGAACCACACTGGATTCACAAGTTGTCCAGTTGTCCAGTTCTATTCTAAAAGGTCTTCCAATGAGTGGAACCAGAGCAATGTATTTAGAGAGATGGGAGTTCTAATTCCTAATTATATGGTTGGGACATTAAGGTTTCTGCATTATGATGCATTCACATAACACTTCATAATTCTATGGCAGCCATGTTAGCTTCCCATTATCTGTTAGATAGCATGGTGAATATTTAAACCATGCTATGTAACTGAATGTCTAGAATTAGAACAATGTTCACAATTCTAAAAGTTGTACCCAACTCTCTAAACACGTGACTCTGGGTAGAACTATATAGACTGCTGGTCCCTGGTACAGAATATTAGTTGAGAAACAGGATATCCTTCCTACTTGAAACAGTTGAGGCATGTTGGGTTGAAGCCAACAGCATAGTGACATGTTGTTTATGTCATGATTTATAGAATGTTGTAATGCATAACAAAATAAATGACTTCTCTTTTGAGGGGCTGACTATATGGATGTGAATGGCACCCTATTTAATGTATAATGCACTACTTTTGACCAGTGTCCATATGTCCCTATGGTGCACTATAGGAAATAGGACACAACCAATGTTAGGCCTACTGCTGCTAGGTAGCTCTCTCTCTGCTCTCCCCCTCCCCTCTGTCTGTCCTTGATTGCAGGAGTGAAGTCTGGTGTGCGGGAGTCAGGGTTCCAGCTGCAGCTCATTCACCATAATCACCTCAGCCTTAAAGACCCGGTCAAACTTGCCACTCATCGTCAGATCATAGTCAAGACGACCATATTATTGGAACTTGACTCCTGCCTCCGCTTCACTCCTGCCACCACCATCCTGCTTTCCACTACCGGACCTCCCGTTTGGACTCACCACGGACACTAGGACGTTACGGTACCACTCCTGCTCTGAACCTGGATCTGTTACCCTCCCGGTAAAACCTGGACTTGCTCTTCCCCTATTATTGGAAACCTGGACAAATTGAACTTTGTAAATAAACCTGTTAAACCTTCTCTGGCTCAGTGTAGTTGTCTGCATTTGGGTTCTAATCCAGTTAAATCATGACAGTATGATCTGACCATGATGAACCCAGCAGACAGTAGCTCGGATACCACCCCAGAGTGCACTCAAATTCGGACTGCCATAGCCAATCAGGGCATTTTACTTGGCCAACATGATACCCTGTTTAAGACTATATCCGAGAAAAGTCAGGTGCTGCTTAATCAGGTTCAATTACTCACCAATCAAGTGTCTGCTCTTACTACCCAAGTTAATAATGCACCCCTCGTTCATGGCATACAAACTGCTCCTTCTCATGCTCCGCCTGTTTTTCCGGCTCCTCCAGCCCAGATCAGAGAGCCTTTTGTTCCTGCTCCAGAGCGCTATGACGGGAACATGGGAACCTGTGGTGATTTTTTGACTCAATGCTCGTTAGTGTTTGAACAACAGCCCCTCACCTACGCCTCAGAAAGAGCCCGTATTGCCTACCTTATCAACTCTACTAGCGGTTCCACTCGTTCCTGGGGATCCGCGGTCTGGGAGAGTCAGTCGGACATTTGCAACGCTTACGTTGTCTTCACCACTGAGATGAGGAAGGTTTTCGACCACCCCGTACGGGGCAAGGAGGCTGCTAAACGTTTGTTTTCTCTACGGCAGGGGTCTCGCAGTGTGGCGGAGATGGCAGTGGAGTTTCGTACTTTAGCGGCAGTGAGTGGTTGGAATGACGAGGCATTACAAGGAGTGTTCATTAATGTTTTGGCTGAGACCTTGAAAGATGAATTGGTGTCATATGATGAATCGCCTACGCTGGATAATCTTATTTCACTCACCATCAGGTTGGATAATCAGTCCCCTCCTGTACTCTCTGTTCACCCATGACTGCATGGCCAGGCACGACTCCAACACCATCATTAAGTTTGCCGACGACACAACAGTGGTAGGCCTGATCACCGACAACGATGAGACAGCCTATAGGGAGGAGGTCAGAGATCTGGCCGTGTGGTGCCAGGACAACAACCTCTCCCTCAACGTGACCAAGACAAAGGAGATGATTGTGGACTACAGGAAAAAAAAGAGGTCTGAGCACGCCCCCATTCTCATCGACGGGGCTGTAGTGGAACAGGTTGAGAGCTTCAAGTTCCTTGGTGTCCACATCACCAACGAACTATCATGGTCCAAGCACACCAAGACAGTCGTGAAGAGGGCACGACAAAGCCTATTCCCCCTCAGGAGACTAAAAAGATTTGGCATGGGTCCTCAGATCCTCAAAAATTCTACAGCTGCACCATCGAGAGCATCCTGACTGGTTGCATCACCGCCTGGTATGGCAACTGCTTGGCCTCTGACCGCAAGGCACTACAGAGGGTAGTGCGTACGGCCCAGTACATCACTGGGGCAAAGCTCCCTGCCATCCAAGACCTCTATACCAGGCGGTGTCAGAGGAAGGCCCTCAAAATTGTCAAAGACTCCAGCCACCCTAGTCATAGACTGTTCTCTCTGCTACCGCGACGGCAAGCGGTACCGGAGTGCCAAGTCTAGGTCCAAAAGACTTCTCAACAGCTTCTACCCACAAGCCATAAGACTCCTGAACAGCTAATCATGGCTACCCGGACTATTTGCACTGCCCCCCCACCCCATCCTTTTTACGCTGCTGCTACTCTGTTAAGTATTTATGCATAGTCACTTTAACTCTACCCACATGTACATATTACCTCAACTACCTCAACTAGTCGGTGCCCCCCTACATTGACTCTGCACCGTTACCCCCCTGTATATATAGCCTCCCTACTGTCACTTTATTTTACTTCTGCTCTTTGTTTTTCTCAAACACTTTTTTTTTGTTTTTTTTTTTGTTTTATTCTTACTTTTTTTGTTTAAAATAAACGCACTGTTGGTTAAGGGCTGTAAGTAAGCATTTCACTGTAATGTCTGCACTTGTTGTATTCGGCGCATGTGACCAATAAAATTTGATTTGATTTGATTTGATTTGATTTGATAATCGAATTCGGGAGCGCCGCCGGGAGAAGAGTGGTAGTTCCAAGCAACCTGTCTGTCGTCAACCTATTCCTCCCCGCCTCTTCCCTACGGAGAAGGCCGAGTCTTCCCGAGTCGATACTAGGAGCACTGAACCCGAATCCATGAAGGTGGGTCATGCACGGTTGTCCTCAGAGGAGCGTGCATGTCGTATTCAGGCTCGGGTCTGCCTGTATTGTGGAGAAGCTGGTCATTTCGTTCCTTCCTGCCCAGTTCGTCCGGGAAAAGGGCCGGCTCATCATTAATGGGAGAAGTTTTGGTGAGCCGAGCAGCGGATTCTTCCTCTTCTCCCCGCATTCTGCTCCAGGCATCCCTCCAGTGGCAGTCCCAGAATTTCCCTGTTAGTGCGCTGGTTGATTCTGGTGCCGATGAAAGCTTTTTGGATCGAGAGTTGGCTCAACAAATGGATTTAGAGACTGTACCTATGGACCGTCCGCTGCAGGCTAAGGGTCTAAATGGACAATTGTTGACCCGTATTACTCATCAGATGGTGCCTGTTTGTCTCAGAGTGTCGGGTAATCATCAGGAGAACATTCAGTTTCACATCATTGACTGCCCACAGACCCCCCTGGTCCTTGGTATCCCCTGGATCATAAGACACAATCCACACATTGATTGGGTGACAGGTAGAATTGTTTCATGGAGCACATTTTGTCATGTGAATTGTTTGTGTTCTGCTCAGACCCCTGCCAGCACTGTGCCTCAACCTCCACTGGAGTCCATGGATCTCTCTGCTGTCCCTGACGTGTATCATGACCTGGCATCCGTTTTCTGCAAACACAGAGCTACTTCTCTTCCTCCTCACCGGCCTTACGACTGCGCCATTGACCTCCAGCCAGGAGCCCCTCTCCCCAACAGTCGCCTGTACAATCTCTCCCGCCCAGAGACGGAGGCTATGGAGAACTACATTCGGGACTCCTTGGCGGCAGATATTATTCGTCCTTCCTCGTCACCTGTAGGAGCGGGATTCTTTTTTGTTGGAAAGAAGGATAAGACCCTCAGACCCTGTATTGATTTCCGTGGACTTAACAACATCACCATTAAGAACAAATATTCTCTGCCTTTAATTAATTCTGCTTTTCCCCTCCTTCATGGTGCAACTATCTTTACCAAACTGGATCTACGAAATGCGTATCACCTGGTGCGCATTCGTAAAGGTGATGAATGGAAGACTGCCTTCAACACACCCTTGGGACATTTTGAGTATCTGGTGATGCCTTTTGGGTTGTCCAATGCCCCTGCTGTTTTTCAGGCACTAGTGAATGATGTCCTTCGGGACATGTTGAATCGGTTTGTTTTTGTCTATCTGGATGATATCCTGATTTTCTCAGAGTCCTCCCAGGAACATGAACTGCATGTGCGCCAGGTGTTGCAAAGATTGTTGGAGAACAAACTATTTGTGAAGATGGAGAAATGTGAATTTCATGTGTCTGAGACCTCTTTTTTGGGTTACATAATAGCTTAGGGGGAGTTGCGGATGGACCCAGCTAAGATCTCTGCTGTCACGGACTGGCCAGCCCCCTCCACCCGCAAACAACTTCAACGATTCCTGGGGTTTGCGAACTTCTACAGGAGGTTCATCAAGGACTACAGCCGCATTGCGGCGCCACTCACCGCTCTCACCTCCATCTCACGACCGTTCGCTTGGAATGAAGGGGCCGAATCAGCATTCGAAGAACTGAAACATCGCTTCGCCTCGGCTCCCATTCTGATGCAGCCGGACCCCGACCGCCAGTTTGTCGTGTAGGTGGATGCATCCAACACTGGGGTAGGTGCGGTGTTGTCACAGCGTTCTCCTGAAGATAACAAACAGCATCCCTGTGCTTTTCTTTCACAGAAACTTTCTCAGGCAGAGAGGAATTATGATGTTGGCAATCGTGAACTGCTCGCCGTTAAGCTGGCTCTCGAGGAGTGGCGGCATTGGTTGGAGGGGGCGGAACAACCCTTCATCGTTTGGACGGATCATAAAAATCTGGCATACATCCAGTCAGCGAAGCAGCTCAACCCCCGTCAAGCCAGGTGGGCACTATTTTTTGGGAGATTAAATTTTTCTCTGTCTTACCGTCCTGGGTCACGCAACGTCAAGCCTGACGCCCTGTCTCGTGTTCATTCTGCTGTTGATACTGGTAGTAACCCTGAACCCATCTTGCCTCCTACCTGCAGTATTGCGGCCATCACATGTGACATCGAGGGGATTGTTAGACAGGCTCAACATCATCAAGCTGACCCTGGGAGGGGTCCTCCTAACCGGTTGTTTGTCCCTGAGGCTGTTCGCTCCCAGGTACTTCAGTGGGCTCACTCGTCTCCCCTTACCTGTCACCCTGGAGTTACGCGGACCCTTGACTTTGTGCGACGGAAGTTCTGGTGGCCCAGGATGGAGGCGGACACTCGAGCCTTCATTGCTGCTTGTACGGTATGTGCACGAAGTAAAAACTCCACCCAGGCCAGGGCTGGTCATCTACGACCTCTGCCAATACCCAGCCGGCCCTGGTCGCACATTGCTATGGATTTTGTCACTGGACTTCCCCCTCGTCTGGAAAGACTGTCATTCTTACTGTGATTGATCGTTTTTCTAAGTTCGCTCATTTTTTGGCCCTACCTAAACTGCCCACGGACAGAGAGACGGCTGATATTTTGGTTGAACATGTGTTCCGCTCTCATGGTCTACCCTCTGATATTGTCTCTGACAGGGGTCCCCAGTTTGTCTCCCAGGTATGGAAGGCTTTCTGTAAAGCTTTGGGCATCACATCCAGCCTGTCCTCGGGATATCACCCCCAGACCAACGGGCAAGCCGAGAGAGCGAACCAGGAGATGGAGACCGCTCTCCGCTGTGTCACAGGGTCTAACCCTGGGTCATGGAGCTCCATGCTTCCCTGGGTGGAATATGCTCATAACACCTTGACTAACGCTTCCTCTGGTTTGTCTCCCTTTCTGTGTGCTCTGGGTTATCAACCTCCCCTGTTCCCTTCTCAAGAGAGGGAACTGGCGGTACCCTCGGTGCAGTCCCACATGCGCCGCTGCTTCAAGGTCTGGAGGAAGGCCAGGGTAGCTCTGTCCCGAGCTTCGTCGTACATGCAGAGGCAAGCCAACCGTCAACAGCCAACAGGCTCCCAGTTACTCTCCTGGTCAAGAGGTATGGCTTAAGTCACGTGATCTTCCATTGAAAGTGGTGTCTAAGAAGATGGCGCCGCGTTTTATAGGACCGTTCAAGATACTGTCTATTGTTAACCCCTGCGCGGTTAAGCTAGAGCTTCCTGCCTCCCTACGGGTTCATTCCACCTTTCATGTTTCCCAGATTAAGCCTGTGTCGGTTAGCCCTCTGTGCCCGCCCTCTCGTCCCCCTCCTCCGCCCAGGATCGTGGGTGGGGGTCCTGTCTACACTGTCCGGCGACTTCTGGATGTTCGCCGCCGGGGTCGTGGTTTACAGTACCTGGTGGATTGGGAGGGTTATGGTCCTGAGGAACGTTCCTGGGTGCCCAGGAGCTTCATTGTGGATCCTGCTCTGGTCCGTGAATTTCATAGGTTACATCCCGATAAACCCTGTCGGCCGCCAGGTGGCGTCCGTAGAGGGGGGGGGGGGTACTGTTAGGCCTACTGCTGCTAGGTAGCTCTCTCTGCTCTCCCCCTCCCCTCTGTCTGTCCTTGATTGCAGGAGTGAAGTCTGGTGTGCGGGAGTCAGGGTTCCAGCTGCAGCTCATTCACCATAATCACCTCAGCCTTAAAGACCCGGTCAAACTTGCCACTCATCGTCAGATCATAGTCAAGACGACCATATTATTGGAACTTGACTCCTGCCTCCGCTTCACTCCTGCCACCACCATCCTGCTTTCCACTACCGGACCTCCCGTTTGGACTCACCACGGACACTAGGATGTTACGGTACCACTCCTGCTCTGAACCTGGATCTGTTACCCTCCCGGTAAAACCTGGACTTGCTCTTCCCCTATTATTGGAAACCTGGACAAATTGAACTTTGTAAATAAACCTGTTAAACCTTCTCTGGCTCAGTGTAGTTGTCTGCATTTGGGTTCTAATCCAGTTAAATCATGACAACCAATGTACATGTAACTCAGAGATATACATTGAACAAATATATAAAAACAACATGTAAAGTGTTGGTCCCATGTTTCATGAGCTGAAATAAAAGATCCCAGAAATGTTCCATACGCACAAAAAGCTTATTTCTCTCAAATGTTGTGCAGGAATGTGTTAACATCCCTGTTAGTGAGGATTTCTCATTTGTCAAGATAATCCATCCACTTGACAGGTGTGGAATATCAAGAAGCTGATTAAACAGCATGATCATTACACCGGTGCACCTTGTGCTGGGGACAATAAAAGGCCACTCTAAAATATGCAGTTTTGTCACACAACACAATGCCACCGATATGTCTAGTTTTGAGGGAGCGTGCAATTGGCATGCTGACTTCAGGAATGTCCACCAGAGCTGTTGCCAGAGAATTTAGTGTTCATTTCTCTACCATAAGCTGCCTTCAAAGTCTCTTTAGAGAATTTGGCAGTACGTCCATCCGGCCTCACAACCGCAGACCACGTGTAACCACACCAGGACCTCCACATCTTCTTCACCTGAGACCAGCCCCCCGGACAACTGAAGCTGTGGGTTTGCACAACCGAAGAATTTCTCAGGGAAGCTCATCTGCGTGCTTGTCGTCCTCACCAGGGGATCTTGACCTGACTGCAGTTCAGCAACGTAACTGACTTCAGTGGGCAAATGCTCACCTTTGATGGCCGCTGGCATGCTGGAGAAGTGTGCTCTTCACGGATAAATCCCGGTTTCAACAGTACTGGGTAGATGGCAGACAGCGTGTATGGCGAGCAGTTTGCTGATGTCAACATTGTGAACAGAATGCACACTGGTGGCGGTGGGGTTATGGTATGGGCAGGTATAAGCTATGGGAAACTAACACAATTGCATTTTATTGATGGCAATTTGAATGCACAGAGATACTGTGACCTGATCCTGAGGCCCATTGTCGTGCCATTAATCCGCCGTCATCACCTTATGTTTCAGCATGATAATACACGGCCCCATGTAACAAGGATCTGTACCCAATTACTGGAAGCTGAAAATGTCCCAGTTCTTCCATGGCCTGCATAGTCACCAGACATGTCAGCCATTGAGCATGTTTGGGATGCTCTGGATTGACGTGTACGACAGCGTGTTCCAGTTCCCGCCAATATCCAGCAACTTTGCACAGCCATTGAAGAGGAGTGGGACAACATTTCACAGGCCACAATCAACAGCCTGATGAACTCTATGCGATGGAGATGTGTCGCTCTGCATGAGGCAAATGGTGGTCACACCAGATACTGACTGGTTTTCTGATCCACGGCTCTACTGTTTTTTAAGGTATCTGTGACCAACAGATGCATATCTGTATTCCCAATCATGTGAAATCCATAGACCAGGGCCCAATGAATTTATTTAAATTGACTAATTTCCTCATATGAACTTTAACTCAGTAAAATCGTTGAAATTGTTGCATGTTGCGTTTATATTTTAGTTCAGTGTAGAAGGTGGTATAATGCATTATGTATAACAGGACTAATAGCTGTGTTATTGGCCTGTTGTATGCACGCACGTATGTGTGTGTGTGTGTGTGTGTGTGTGTGTGTGTGTGTGTGTGTGTGTGTGTGTGTGTGTGTGTGTGTGTGTGTGTGTGTGCGCGTGAATTACTTCCCTTCATGAACAGGATGGCTGATGGCTAATTTCACACTTTAACATGGTTTAGAGCAGACTGCTAGATTGGTATCATTAATGAACACACACACACACACACACACACACACACACACACACACACACACACACACACACACACACACACACACACACACACACACACACACACACACACACACACACACACACACACACACACACACACACACACACACACAGACACAGACACACACACACACACACACACACACACACACACACACACACACACACACACACACACACACACACACACACACACACACACAGAAAATGAATCAGTCTCATATCTAGGGAGACATAATTCAACATCTGCCAGATTCCTTTTCATAAAGAGCGAGAGGGAAAGATAGAAAGAGAGAGATAGGTAGAGATAGTGAAAAAGTGATCGAGACAGAGATGGGTAGAGAGCGATTGAGAGAAAAATAAAGTGAGCGAGAAAGAAAGAGGGAGTGATCAAGAGAGAGGGAGAGACAAAGAGAAAAATATACATTCTACACACCATGTTTGTGTGGCATTAATACAGTCAAACATTTCTGTCAACTGCATAGAGCTAATCAGAGAGGAGAGAGGGTTAGGTGTTCATTGCAGAGAGTTTACCAGAGAGGAGAGAGGGTTAGGTGTTCATTGCAGAGAGTTTACCAGAGAGGAGAGAGGGTTAGGTGTTCATTGCAGAGAGCTAATCAGAGAGGGGAGAGGGATAGGTGTTCATTGCAGAGAGCTAATCAGAGAGGAGAGAGGGTTAGGTGTTCATTGCAGAGAGCTAATCAGAGAGGAGAGAGGGTTAGGTGTTCATTGCAGAGAGCTTATCAGAGAGGAGAGAGGGTTAGGTGTTCATTGCAGAGAGCTAATCAGAGAGGAGAGAGGGTTAGGTGTTCATTGCAGAGAGCTAATCAGAGAGGAGAGAGGGTTAGGTGTTCATTGCAGAGAGCTAATCAGAGAGGAGAGAGGGTTAGGTGTTCATTGCAGAGAGCTTATCAGAGAGGAGAGAGGGTTAGGTGTTCATTGTAAAACACCTGAATCTGTGACTCTGTGCTGCATGTGTTCACCTGACAAAGTATTTACATATCAACCTCTCAGTGGAGGCTTTTCTGACTCATTTTCTGATACAAGACCGGTTCTTTTCATGTAATAATGTTTGACACCCTAGAGTATTTGGCGGAGGTGAAAGTATTCCAGGTGAATAATAATTGCAGAAACGTGTCTGAATTATCAACGAGATGTTAAAGTGTCTCGTTATGAAATGGGACAAACAGTGTTTGTAATTACCTTGATCCCCATTACTGAGTAAATGAATGAGACAACAGTTTGATCTGTAGTATGTCTGTAGATGTAATGTACACACACACAAACACACAGGCACACGCACACACGCGGACACACACACCCACACACACACAAACACACAGGCACACGCACACAGGCACACGCACACACGCGGACACACACACACACACACACACCCACACACACACAAACACACAGGCACACGCACACAGGCACACGCACACACGCGGACACACACACACACACACCCACACACACACAAACACACAGGCACACGCACACAGGCACAGGCACACAGGCACACGCACACACACACACACCCACACACACACACACACAAACCGTGGGTCCATGGTAACTGGACCTATGACCCATCTATTCCCTAGTTAGTTGCTATTCTCTTTCCCCATTAGACTCTACTCTATCCAGTGTGATATCTGATATCTGTGGATGCTTCCTACTTAGCTGAGATACTTACAGTTGTTCAGTTCCAGATGACTCAGTGACTAAGGGAGGTTTGTGAGAGAGGGCTGAAGGTGGTTGGGATCAAGGTTCTTTACTGTGGGTTGGCCACAGTTGATAGACACAGGCAGCGTGCAGTGTGTGTGTGTGTGTGTGTGTGTGTCTCTGTGGTTTTGCCATAGTAGTTAGGCAGATGTGAGGCAATGTGTGCAGTGTGTGTGAAGTGTTTGAGAGAGTCCTACGCAGTAGCACACGTCACAATATCTGTCTGATATAATGTAGTGTACACAGGAAACAGGAAATATATGACAGAAGTTTGGGTTACATTGAAGTGGGCACTCTGAGAACTCTGTAGGTGTCACCATTTAAACCAAGGGGTGTCAAACTAATTTCGTATATTTCCTCGTCGTCAGAATTTGCAAGAAATTGTCCTCTATCTTTAAACTCTACCCTAGCCTCAAAGCCTGATTTTGTTTGGTAATGGTAATATACAAAACAAAAATATCAACACAACATGCAACAATTTCAACAATACTACTAAGTTACAGTTTATATAAGGAAATCAAGTAAATTGAAATAAATTCAG
The DNA here is from genome assembly GCF_020615455.1 of Coregonus clupeaformis. Taxonomy (NCBI): domain Eukaryota; kingdom Metazoa; phylum Chordata; class Actinopteri; order Salmoniformes; family Salmonidae; genus Coregonus; species Coregonus clupeaformis. The sequence continues at coordinate 60,072,683 of NC_059199.1, read as the reverse complement.
TCTGAAGTCAAATCAAATCAAATCAAATCAAATGCTATTGGTCACACACACATGGTTAGCAGATGTTATAGCGAGTGTTGCGAAATGCTTGTGCTTCTAGTTCCGACAGTGCAGTAATATCTAACAAGTAATATCTAACAGATACACAACAAATATCTAATACACACGAATCTAAGGAATGGAATGGAATAAGAATATATAACTATATGGATGAGCAATGTCATTATCAGAGTGGCATAGGCTAAGATGCAATAGATAGTATAGAATACAGTATACACATATGAGATGGGTAATGGAAGATATGTAAACATTATTACGATAGTATAGAGTACAGTGTATACATATGAGACGAGTAATGCAAGATATGCAAACATTATAAAAGTGGCATTATTAAAGTCCTGAGCAATCTGGAGAAGGTTTTCATCAAGGATCTCTCTGTACTTTGCTCCGTTCATCTTTCCCTCGATCCTGACTAGTCTCCCAGTCCCTGCCACTGAAAAACATCCCCACAGCATGATGCTGCCACCACCTTGCTTGACCGTAGGGATGGTGCCAGGTTTCCTCCAGACGGGACGCTTGGCATTCAGGCCAAAGAGTTCAATCTTGGTTTCATCAGAACACAGAATCTTGTTTGTCATGGTCCTTTACGTGCCTTTTGGCAAACTCCATGGGGGCTGTCATGTGCCTTTTACTGAGGAGTGGCTTCCGTCTGGCTACTCTACCATAAAGCCCTGATTAGTAAAATGCTGCAGAGATGGTTGTCCTTCTGGAAGGTTCTCCCATCCCCACAGAGGAATTCTGGAGCTCTGTCAGAGTGACCATCAGGTTCTTGGTCACCTCTCTGACCAAGGCCCTTCTCCCATATTGATCAGTTTGGCCGAGCGGCCAGCTCTAGGAAGAGTCTTGGTGGTTCTTCCATTTAAGAATGATAGAGGCCACTGTGTTCTTGGGGACCTTTTGGTACCCTTCCCCAGATCTGTGCCTCGACACAATCCTGTCTCGGAGCTCCTCTGACAATTCCTTCGACCTCATGGCTTGGTTTTTCGTCTGACATGCACTGTCAACTGTGGGACCTCATATAGACAGGTGTGTGTCTTTTCAAATCATGTCCAATCAATTGAATTTACCACAGGTGGACTCCAATCAAGTTGTAGAAACATCTCAAGGATGATCAATGGAAACAGGATACACCTGGGCTCAAATTCGAGTCCCATAGCAAAAGGTCTGAATACTTCTGCAAATAAGGTATTTCAGTTTTTTATATTTTATACACTTGAAAACATTTCTAAAAACCTATTTTCGCTTTGTCATTATGGGGTATTGTGTGTAGATTGATGAGGACATTTTTTTATGTAATAAATTGTAGAATAAGGCTGTAACGTAACAAAATGTGGAAAAAGTCAAGGGGTCTGAATACTTTCCGAAGGCACTGAATGAGCCACATGTTGTACAGCGAAGCTAAAATAAAACATCATCCTTCCTGTGTCCTTGGCTACATCCCAAATAGCACCCTATTCACTTTACAGGGCCCTGGTCAAAAGTATTACACTATATAATATACTATATAGTGACACAATCCCTCTGTTGTGGCTGTTGAGGAGGGAAGGAAGGTTTAGGCTTCCTGTAGCTAACAGTGTGTGTGTTCCCTTTCTCTCTCTCTCTCTCTCTCTCTCTCTCTCTCTCTCTCTCTCTCTCTCTCTCTCTCTCTCTCTCTCTCTCTCTCTCTCTCTCTCTCTCTCTCTCTCTCTCTCTCTCTCTCTCTCTCTCACAAACACACACACACATACACACACACACAGCTAACAGTGAGTGTGTTCCCTCTCTGTGGTGGGTCCATGGGCTCCAAATCCTTCTGACGCCACCGCTGCACCACGGCTGTTTAAACTGTTGCCCCTCATTGTGGGTGGCTTAGTGCTTTAAGCTTGCCTACTTCCTGGTGCTACTGGCCTCACTCTCTTTCTTTCTTTCTTTCTTTCTTTCTTTCTTTCTTTCTTTCTTTCTTTCTTTCTTTCTTTCTTTCTTTCTTTCTTTCTTTCTTTCTTTCTTTCTTTCTTTCTTTCTTTCTTTCTTTCTTTCTTTCTTTCTTTCTTTCTTTCTCTCTTTCTCTCTTTCTTTCTTTCTTTCTTTCTTTCTTTCTTTCTTTCTTTCTTTCTCTCTTTCTCTCTTTCTCTCTCTCTCTTGATCTCTCTCTCTTCTTCCCACTCTTTCTATACCTCACTCTCTCCCCTCTCTCTTTCTGTAACTTTTTGTCTCTCTCGCTCTCTCCCTCTCCTAACCTCTTTCCCATGCTCTCCCCCTTTCTCTCTCCTTGTCTTCCTCCCTCTGAACTCCCAGCATGCAGCTCTCACACAGAGGAAGTCCTTATTGGGATTAACACACACACACAGGCACGCATAGACACACACACACACACACACACACACACACACACACACACACACACACACACACACACACTCCTCCTTCATGTGATTTATCCCCCCTTTGTATTCCTCCTCCTACAGACTTCCTCTCCTCCTCATCTGCAGCCAGATGAACACAACAAGCCGGATGAATACAGTTTACTGTAAACAACCACATTGCACGCACGCACGCACTCCACACACACACACACACACTCACACACACACAAATACACACACACACACACTCACACACACAAACACACAAACACAAACACAAACACACACACACGCACACACACAAATACACACACACACACACACAAACACACAAACACAAACACACACACACACACGCACACACACACACACACACACGCACGCACGCACGCACTCCACAAACACACACCCACACACACACAAACACAAACACACACACACACACACACAAACACAAACACACACACACACACACACACACACACACACACAAACACACACACACACGCACAAACACACACACGCACACACACACACGCACACACACACACACGCACACACACACACACACACACGCACACACACACACACGCACACACACACAAACACTGCATTGAATAAGAGAGATAAGAGGGATTCTCCTTTTGATTTGACTGACTGGAACAGTACTGACATTGAGAATAACATGTGTCTGTAGCTCAGTTGGTAGAGCATGGCGTTTGCAACGCCAGGGTTCGATTCCCACGGGGGGCCAGTATGAAAATGTATGCACTCACTAACTGTAAGTTGCTCTGGATAAGAGCGTCTGCTAAATGACTAAAATGGATTATAAAGGTGAAGTCAGGATCATAAGCGTCAAGACAGGATCATAAGGGTCAAGACAGGATCATAAGGGTCAAGTCAGGATCATAAGGGTCAAGTCATGTAAAATGTCAAATATAAGTCAGTATAATAATGGTCAAGTCAGGATCATAAGGTTGACGTCAAGAACATAACGGTCAAGTCAGGATGATAAGGGTCAATTCAGGATCATAAGGGTCAAGTCAGTATAATAATGGTCAAGTCAGGATCATAAGGGTCAAGTCAGGATCATAAGGGTCAAGTCAGGATCATAAAAGTCAGGATCATAAGGGTCAAGTCAGGATCAGAAGGGTCAAGTCAGGATCATAAGGGTCAAGTCAGTATAATAATGGTCAAGTCTGGATCATAAGGGTCAAGTCAGGATCATAAGGGTCAAGTCAGTATAATAATGGTCAAGTCTGGATCATAAGGGTCAAATCAGGATCATAAGGGTCAAGTCAGGATCATAAGGGTCAAGTCAGGATCATAAGGGTCAAGTCAGGATCATCATTGACACAAATACATTTCCAATGTACATGTGTCAAGGTTACACATTCCAATCTCTGCATATTTCTGAGGTTTCTTGTTTGTTTTCATGGTTACATTATTATTTCTGGTTTGTTGTTATGGTGACATTATTATTTCTGGTTTGTTGTCATGGTGACATTATTATTCTGATGAGAGACATTATCCTTCTAAATCAGAGTCAATTCTTGTTTTGGTTTTTAATCACTTTCCATTATCTTTCCATCTTGAAGCAACCAACACTTTCACTCTTCTCCTCTCTTCTCCTCTCTTCTCCTCTCTTCTCCTCTCCTCTCCTCTCCTCTCCTCTCCTCTCCTCTCCTCTCCTCTCCTCTCCTCTCCTCTCCTCTCCTCTCTTCTCCTCTCTTCTCCTCTCTTCTCCTCTCTTCTCCTCTCTTCTCCTCTCTTCTCCTCTCCTCTCCTCTCCTCTCCTCTCCTCTCCTCTCCTCTCCTCTCCTCTCCTCTCCTCTCCTCTCCTCTCCTCTCCTCTCTTCTCCTCTCTTCTCCTCCCTTCTCCTCTCTTCTCCTCTCTCCTCCTCTCTTCTCCTCTCATTCATAGAGCGGTCTATCCGATCCATTTTTCTCATCTGCCAATCTCCATCAGACTGATTACGGTTAATCCCGTCCTCTCTCTCTCTTTCTAAACTATTAGATATTCCAATCATTGTTGTTTCGCTTCGTAAAGAGATGTGTGAAGAGATGTCACTGATTGTGTGTGTGTGTGCGTGGGTGTGTGTGTGGTGAACACAAGAGATCCAATCTGAATTCCCAGAGACTTACAGAGACCTACTGAGACCTACAGAGACCTACAGAGACCTACGGAGACCTACGGAGACCTACAGAGACCTACTGAGACTTACAGAGACCTACGGAGACCTACAGAGACCTACTGAGACTTACAGAGACCTACAGAGACCTACAGAGGCCTACAGCAGCAGCTTCACAATACAATAAGATTTGTCTTCTCTCCTCTCCCTCCTCTCCTCCTCTCCTCCTCTCCTCCTCTCCTCCTCTCCTCCTCCCGCCTCTCCTCCTCTCCTCCTCCCCTCCTCCCGCCTCTCCTCCTCTCCTCTCCCCCTCTCCTCCTCTCCTCCTCCCCCTCCTCCTCTCCCCCCCTCTCCTCCTCTCCTCCCCCTCTCCTCCTCTCCTCCTCCCCCCTCTCCTCCTCTCCTTTCCCCCCCTCTCCTCCTCCTCTCCTCCCCCCCTCTCCTCCTCTCCTCTCCCCCTCTCCTCCTCTCCTCCTCTCCTCTCCCCCCTCTCCTCCTCTCCTCCTCTCCTTTCCTCTCCTCTCCCCCCTCTCCTCCTCTCCTCCTCCACCCGCTCCTCCTCTCCTCTCCCCCTCTCCTCCTCTCCTCCCTCCCCTCTCCTCATTTCCTCCTCCCCCCTCTCCTCCTCTTGTCTCTTACAGAGCCACATGGATGGGCCCTATCATGTGGAAGAGAGAGATGGAGGAAATACTTTGTGAGTCATTTCAAATGATGGGAATATTGTGACACATTGGGAATATGTCTTGATCACAACTTTAATAGGAACAGGGTATGACTCTTAATTTATCATGTACTGTTGGGCATTTAAAAAAAGGCTCAAGCGTTATACAATGAAACTATTTAGGACCAGATATTGTTGTAAAGGGAAATAGTCAGCTGATCATTGTATCTTTGAACAGTATGATGGTGAGGTTTTGAGTCACAGGAAGTCATTGTTGTGTTGGTGAATACTGTTCTATCAATAATAACAAAGAATAGGCCTTCTGTTTTGTACAATGACATGCTGTAAACACTGTCTCACACACACACACACACACACACACACACACACACACACACACACACACACACACACACACACACACACACACACAACACAACACAACACACAACACAACACACAACACACAACACACATTTACATTACATTTACGTCATTTAGCAGACGCTCTTATCCAGAGCGACTTACAAATTGGTGCATTCACCCTATAGCCAGTGGGATAACCACTTTACAACACAACACACAACACAACAACACAACACAACACAACAACACAACACAACACAACACACACACACACACACGAAGGGGTTCAGTGGGGTAAACATATCTCTTTCTAACAGTTAGAGTGACCCAGAAACCATGAGGCCATTGGTAGACAGTTACTGTTGCTAGCCTGGAGCCCCCACTGTGTGTGTGTGTGTGCATGCGGATTGTTTGTCTAAGGCATCTACGTGTGTGTGTGTGTGTGTGTGTGTTTGGCATGTGTGTGAGCACACGTGTGTGTGTGAAATATTTCAGTGTGTTTACACTCCCATTAATTTAAGGTTATGATCGGTTAGAGTTGCACCACAGAAGCCTGACAGGACCCTCCATTCACATGCTTTAAGGAGCCATCATTCTCACAGCCAGCCAATGACCAGGGCCATAATCAGGACAGATTCCACAGTGGAATAGCTCTATGAAACCATGCTGACACAGACAGACAGACAGACAGACAGACAGACAGACAGACAGACAGACAGACAGACAGACAGACAGACAGACAGACAGACAGACAGACAGACAGACAGACAGACAGACAGACAGACAGACAGAACTGTGGTAGGGTGAGACTGGGTCTTTTCAACTGACATTCAACTGTGTGTGTGTTTGTGTGTGTGTGTGTGCGTGCATATGTGTGTTTGTGTTGTCCGTTTGTCTATTTTAAGACCCTCAGTCTGGGGGATACTCCAAAAGGAATGAGGGCAAAAGTTCAGAGGAGAAAGAGAGAATGTATGACCATATTAGATACACATATTTCCCTCAGATTACACAGACCCACAAAGAATCGTTACAACACAGTACATAGCCATAATATGACATTTGAAATGTCTCTATTCCTTTGGAACTTTTGTGAGTGTAATGTTTACTGTTCATTTTCTATTGTTTATTTAACTTTTGTTTATTATCTACTTCACTTGCTTTGGCAATGTTAACATATGTTTCCCATGCCAATAAAGTCCAATGAATTGAATTGAATTGAGAGACAGAGGGAGAAACAAAGGGAGAGAGAGAGAGAGAGTGAGAGAGAGAGAGAGAGAGAGAGAGAGAGAGAGAGAGAGAGAGAGAGAGAGAGAGAGAGAGACCGAGGTAGGGGTGAGATAGAGAGAGAGAGAGAGAGAGAGAGAGAGAGAGAGAGAGAGAGAGAGAGAGAGAGAGAGAGACCGAGGTAGGGTGAGAGAGAGAGAGAGAGAGAGAGAGAGAGAGAGAGAGAGAGAGAGAGGAGGAGGAGAGAGAGAGAGAGAGCGGGAGCCAGAGAGAGAGAGAGAGAGAGAGAGAGAGAGAGAGAGAGAGAGAGAGAGAGAGAGAGAGAGAGAGAGAGAGAGAGAGAGAGAGAGAGAGAGAGAGAGAGAGAGAGAGAGAGAGAGAGAGAGAGAGAGAGAGAGAGAGAGAGAGACCGAGGTAGAGTGAGAGAGAGAGAGAGAGAGAGAGAGAGAAGAGAGACCGAGGTAGGGTGAGAGAGAGAGAGAGAGAGAGAGAGAGAGAGAGAGAGAGAGAGAGAGAGAGGGGAGAGAGAGAGAGCTTATAGAGGAAGAGGGAAGCTGGCAAGAGACTGAGACATAGGAGGAAAATACATTACATCAGCCAGCAACAGGTCCCAGATGACAAGTAGAATGTTGCTGGCATCTTAAACTGAGATGTTATTCTAAATTAGAACCACATAACTGTGGATTGTACATGGATTCTTTGGTGATCCTCACCACTCCCAAATGGCACCCTATTCCCTATATAGTGCACTACTTTTGACCAGAACAGGGAGCCATTTGGGACGCATCCTAGAATACCCCCCCTCTAACACCCCCCACCGGTCTTATTCCGGTCTTTTACCGTTCTCATTGTCGAAGTGGACACATTGTTTGCAGAGTGCACAACCTATGCTACACTTGTGAGAAACAAGTTTTGGTTTATTTAATTCCATTTACGAGTTTTGTCAATTTAGTCATTGTGTTTTGTTTGGAGCGCTCCTGTCAATGTTGAATAAGGACACGCACCTGGCCTGCATGCAGATGTAGGCTCATACAGCTGAAGTCGGAGGTTTACATACACTTAGATTGGAGTCATTAAAACTCGTTTTTCAACCTCTCCACAAATGTCTTGTTAACAAACTATAGTTTTGGCAAGTCATTTAGGTCATCTACTTTGTGCATGACACAAGTAATTTTTCCAACAATTGTTTACAGACAGATTATTTCACTTATAATTCACTGTATCACAATTCCAGTGGGTCAGAAGTTCACATACACTAAGTTGACTGTGCCTTTAAACAGTGTGGAAAATTCCAGAAAATGATGTCATGGCTTTAGAAGATTCTGATAGGCTAATTGACATCATTTGAGTCAATTGGAGGTGTACCTGTGGATGTATTTCAAGGCCTACCTTCAAACTCAGTACCTCTTTGCTTGACATCATCGGAAAATCAAAATAAATCAGCCAAGACCTCAGAAAAAGAATTGTAGACCTCCACAAGTCTGGTTCATCCTTGGGAGCAATTTCCAAACGCCTGAAGGTACCACGTTCATCTGTACAAACAATAGTACGCAAGTATAAACACCATGGGACCACGCAGCCGTCATACCGCTCAGGAAGGAGACGCATTCTGTCTCCTAGAGATGAATGTACTTTGGTGCGAAAAGTGCAAATCAATCCCAGAACAACAGCAAAGGACCTTGTGAAGATGCTGGAGGAAACAGGTACAAAATTATCTATATCCACAGTAAAACAAGTCCAATATCGACATAACTTGAAAGGACACTCAGCAAGGAAGAAGCCACTGCTCCAAAACCGCCATAAAAAAGCCAGACTACGGTTTACAACTGCACATGGGGACAAAGATTGTACTTTTTGGAGAAATGTCCTCTGGTCTGATGAAACAAAAATAGAACTGTTTGGCCATAATGACCATCGTTATGTTTGGAGGAAAAAGGGGAATGCTTGCAAGCCGAAGAACACCACCCCAACCGTTAAGCATGGGGGTGGCAGTATCATGCTGTGGGGGTGCTTTGCTTTGCTGCAGGAGGGACTGGTGCACTTCAGAAAATACATGGCATCATGAGGAAGAAAAAGTATGTGGATATATTGAAGCAACATCAGTCAGGAAGTTAAAGCTTGGTCGCAAATGTGTCTTCCAAATGGACAATGACCCCAAGCATACTTCCAAAGTTATGGCAAAATGGCTTAAGGACAACAAAGTTAAGGTATTGGAGTGGCCATCACAAAGCCCTGACCTCAATCCTATAGAAAATGTGTGGGCAGAACTGAAAAAGCGTGTGCGAGCAAGGAGGCCTACAAACCTGACTCAGTTACACCAGCTCTGTCAGGAGGAATGGGCCAAAATTCCCCAAACTTATTGTGGGAAGCTTGTGGAAGGCTACCCGAAACGTTTGACCCAAGTTAAACAATTTAAAGGCAATGCTACCAAATACTAATTGAGTGTATGTAAACTCTGACCCACTGGGAATGTGATGAAATAAATAAAAGCTTAAATAAATAAATCTCTCTACTATTATTCTGACATTTCACATTTTTTAAATAAAGTGGTGATCCTAATTGACCTAAGACAGGGAATTTTTACTAGGATTAAATGTCAGTAATTTTGAAAAACTTAGTTAAAATGTATTTGCCTAAGTTGTATGTAAACTTCCGACAGATATATTTGGGTATCTGATAGTATTTCTGATTGGCTTAACGCACCACCACTAATGAGCTGTGGAGCTTCTCAAAGTAATGTTTTCTTCTCCTCAAACAGCAAGCAAACAAAGTCTGTTTTTACATCCATTGAGAATGACAATAGTTCCTCAATGTATTTGAAAAAAAAATCTTTCCAGCTCTCTCCCTTTCGATAACCACTCAGCGTGAAAGGGAAAAATGTCATGCTCTGAACCAGTGGAAACATCATAAAGTAGGCCTACCTGATAACTTCTTATCCCTTGTGCAAATAGCCTACAGCTGTGACTGTCCCGAGCTCACTGGTGGGAAACTCTGAGAGCCCAGAATATCCTATATAATGTTGCAAGTTCGCTAGCCCAAGCTTCGGGGCTGGACCCAAGTTAATAGTTGATACAATGTGTCAAGTTCATTGCCATGTGTAGCCAGTCATATATAGGATATGTATTTTTATCAGGATATTTTCTACCTGCAGGCTGCAATATATTTATTTGTTGGCTTTATAGGCTTTCTGGACATCAGAACAGCGATCACTAACCTCCATTTGGATGAGGATTTCTACTTCAAGTCGGCGGCGAAGGACAAACTCAACATGATCTTAAGACCTGTAATATCCTATGTTTCATCCGAGTCGTGGCTGAACAAGGACATGGAAAATATAAATCTAGCTGGCTTTTCTATACATCGGCAGGACTGAATGACAGCTTTGATTAAACTCAAGGGGGTATGTGTCTCTTTGTTAACAACAGCTGGTGCGTGATCTCTAATATTAAGGAAGTCTCGAGGTTCTGTTCGCCTGAGTTAGAATACCTCATGATAAGCTTTAGATCATACTATTTACCAAGAGAGCATTTTTTCGTAGCTGTCCATTTACCACCACAAACCGATGCTGGAACTAAGACCGCACTCAATGAGATGTATAGGGCCATAAGCAAACAAGAAATGCTCACAGAGGCGGAACTCCTAGTGGCCAGTGATTGATTTTAATGCAGGAAATGCAGGAAAACGGAAATCCGTTTTTACCTAATCACCTGTGCAACTAGGGGTGAAAAAACTCTAGATCACATTTACTCCCCACACAAAGACGCATACAAAGCTCTCCCTCGTTCTCAAATCAGACCATACAGTGCCTTGCAAAAGTATTCATCCCCCTTGGCGTTTTTCCAATTTTGTTGCATTTCAACCTGTAATTTAAACAGATTTTTATTTGGATTTCATGTAATGGACATACACAAAATAGTCCAAATTGGTGAAGTGAAATGAAACAAATGACTTATTTCAAAACATTCTAATAAATACATAACGGAAAAGTGGTGTGTGCGTATGTATTCACCCCCTTTGCTATGAAGCCCCTAAATAAGATCTGGTGGAACCAATTACCTTCAGAAGTCACATAATTAGTTAAATAAAGTCCACCTGTGTGCAATCTAAGTGTCACATGATCTCAGTATATATACACCTGTTCTGAAAGGCCCCAGAGTCTGCAACACCAATAAGCAAGGGGCACCACCAAGCAAGCGGCACCATGAAGACCAAGGAGCTCTCCAAACAGGTCAGGGACAAAGTTGTGGAGAAGTACAGATCAGGGTTGGGTTATAAAAAAATATCTGAAACTTTGAACATCCCACGTAGCACCATTAAATCCATTATAAAAAATTGAAATAATATGGCACCACAACAAACCTGCAAAGAGGGCCGCCCACCATAACTCACGGACCAGGCAAGGAGGGCCTTAATCAGAGAGGCAACAAGGAGACCACAGATAACCCTGAAGGAGCTGCAAAGCTCCACAGCGGAGATTGGAGTATCTGTCCATAGGACCACTTTAAGCCATACATTCCACAGATCTGGGCTTTACGGAAGAGTTTCCAGAAAAAAGCCATTGCTTAAAGAAAAAAATAAGCAAACATGTTTGGTGTTCGCCAAAAGGCATGTGGGAGACTCCCCAAACACATGGAAGAAGGTACTCTGTTCAGATGAGACTAAAATTGAGCTTTTTGGCCATCAAGGAACATGCTATGTCTGGCGCAAACTCAACACCTCTCATCACCCCGAGAACACCATCTCCACAGTGAAGCATGGTGGTGGCAGCATCATGCTGTGGGGATGTTTTTCATCGGCAAGGACTGGGAAACTGGTCAGAATTGAAGGAATGATGGATGGCGCTAAATACAGGGAAATCCTTGAGGGAAACCTGTTTCTGTCTTCCAGAGATTTGAGATTGGGACGGAGGTTCACCTTCCAGCAGGACAATGACCCTAAGCATACTGCTAAAGCAACACTCGAGTGGTTTAAGTGGAAACATTACAATGTCTTGGAATAACCTAGTCAAAGCCCAGACCTCAATCCAATTGAGTATCTGTGGTATGACATAAAGATTGATGTACACCAGCGGAACCCATCCAACTTGAAGGAGCTGGAGCAGTTTTGTCTTGAAGAATGGGCAAAAATCCCAGTGGCTAGATGTGCCAAGCTTAAAGAGACATACCCCAAGAGACTTGCAGCTTTAATTGCTGCAAAAAGTGGCTCTACGAAGTATTGACTTTGGGGGGTCGAATAGTTATACACGCTCAAGTTTTCTGTTTTTGTGTCTTATTTCTTGTTTGTTTCACAAAAAAAAATATTTTGCATCTTCAAATTGGTAGGCATGTTGTGTAAATCAAATGATACACATCCCCCAAAAATCCATTTTAATTCCAGGTTGTAAGGCAACAAAATAGGAAAAATGCCAAGGGGAGTGAATACTTTCGCAAGCCACTGTAACTCTATCCTGCTGATTCCTGCTTACAAGCAAAAATGTAAACAGGAAGTACCAGTGACTCGCTCAATATGGAAGTGTTCCAATGAAGCAGATGCTAAACTACAGGACTGTTTCGCTAACACAGACTGGAATGTGTTCCGGCATTCATCCGATGGAATTGAGGAGTTTACCACATCAGTCACCGGCTTCATTAATAAGTGGATCGACGACGTCTTCCCCACAGTGACTGTACGTACATATCCCAACCAGAAGCCATGGATTACAGGCAACATCCGCACTGCACTAAAGGCTAGAGCTGCCACTTATAAAGGGAAACCCAGCTGCAAGCTGCCCAATGATGCAAGCCTACCGGACAAGCTAAATGCCTTCAAGGCTCGCTTCAAGGCAAGCAACACTGAACCATGCATTAGAGCATCAGATGTTCCGGACGTTTGTGTGATCACGCTTACCATAGCCGATGAGAGTAAGACCTTTAAACAGACGGATTACCAGGACGTGTACTCAGAGCATGCGCTGACCAGATGGTAAGTGTCTACACTGACATTTTCAACCTGTCCCTGACCCAGTCTGTAATACCAACATGTTTCAAGCAGACCACCATAGTCCCTGTGCCCAAGAACGCCAAAGTAACCTGTCTAAATGACTATCGCCCCGTAGCGCTCACATCTGTAGCCATGAAATGCTTTAAAAGGCTGGTCATGGCTCACATCAACACCATCATCGCAGACACCCTGAACCCACTCGAATTTGCATACCGCCCTAACAGATCCACAGATGCCTTTTCCCACCTGGACAAAAGGAACACCTACGTGAGAATGCTGTTCATTGACTACAGCTCAGCGCTCAACACCATAGTGTCCTACAAGCTCAACACTAAGCTAAGGACCCTGTGACTGAACACCTCCCTCTGCAACTGGATCCTGGACTTCCTGACGGGCCGCCCCCAGGTGGTGAGGGTAGTCAACAACACATCCGCAACGCTGACCCTCAACACGGGGGCCCCTCCTGTACTCCCTGTTCGCCCACGACTGAGTGGCTGCGCATGACTCCAATACCATCATTAAGTTTGCCGACGACACAACAGTGTTAGGCCTGATCACTGACGACGATGAAACAGGGAGGAGGTCAGAGACCTGACAGTGTGGTGCCAGGACAACAACCTCTCCCTCAACTTCAGCAAGACAAAGGAGCTGATTGTGGAGTACAGGAAACGGAGGGCCGAGCCACTCCCATTCACATCGACGGGGCTGTAGTGGAGTGGGTCGAGAACTTCAAGTTCTCTGTGTCCACATCACTAAGGCCCTATCATGGTCCAAACACACCAACACAGTCGTGAAGAGGGCACGACAATGCCTCTTCCCCCTCAGTATGCTGAAAAGATTTGGCATAGGCCCTTAGATCCTCAAAAAGTTATACAGCTGTTATCTTCTCTTCAGATCATTTTATTATGTTATCTTCTCTTCAGATCATTTTATTATGTTCTCTTCTCTTCAGATCATTTTCTGTTTATGTTGTTGTAATTCTCTTGGAGAGGAGGGAGGAGAGAGGAGAGGAGAGGAGAGGAGAGGAGAGGAGAGGAGAGGAGAGGAGAGGAGAGGAGAGGAGAGGAGAGGAGGAGGAGGGAGAGGAGAGGAGAGGAGAGGAGAGGAGAGGAGAGGAGAGGAGAGGAGGGAGAGAGGGAGGGAGGGAGGGAGGGAGGAGAAGAGAGAGGAGAGGAGGAAGGAGAGGAGGGAGGAGAGGAGAGAGGAGAGAGGGAGGGAGGGGAGGAGGGAGGAGAGGAGAGAGGAGAGAGGAGAGGAGGGAGGAGAGAGGAGAGGAGGGAGGAGAGGAGGGAGTAGAGGGAGAGAGGGAGAGAGGGAGAGAGGAGAGGAGAGGAGAGGAGAGAGTAGAGGAGGGAGTAGAGGAGAGAGGAGGGAGGAGAGAGGAGAGGAGAGAGGAGAGGAGGGAGGAGAGGAGAGGAGAGGGAGAGGAGGGAGAGGAGAGGAGAGGAGAGGAGAGGAGAGGAGAGGAGAGGAGAGGAGAGGAGAGGAGAGGAGAGGAGAGGAGAGAGGAGAGGAGAGGAGAGGAGAGGAGAGGAGAGGAGAGGAGAGGAGAGGAGAGGGGGGAGGAGATGGCGTAGTGTTCTCGTGTAAATAGGCAGTTTTTTTTGTTTTTTTGTCTATTTTACTTTTTTACTTTTCATTCTTTAACTAAATATACTTTCCTGCAACCCGCCTCACCCAACATGGAAAGGATTCTATTATTTCTTTATAATTTTTATCAAGAACCTTAAGCTGAAACTAGTCTAGCTGCAACCAAATGGCTGTGGTAGCCAGCTAGGTAGCTACTTGCTATTAGCCACCGTTAGCGTCTTCACCATTGTCCGTGGCCTGCACTACCCACCAGCCAGCTCTAGCTCTAGCCTGGACAATTTGTCAGCCAGTCTGCACAGCGTGCTATCAACCCAGAGCATATCGGATTTTCTGCCGGAATCACTGGACCCTAACGCCGGATGGCTGTTGTCGTTGGCTAATTACCATTGCCCCTTAGCAAGCACCAGTTAGCCTTGAGCTAGCCTCGAGCCAGGCCCATCTCCCGGCTATCTACCTCTCTGTCAACCGGACGGGACCTCCTAGTGTTGACATGGAGCCCTGCCGATCCAACACGACTGGTCTGCCGACGAAATCGTCTGAAGTGGTTTCAACAGGCTTGCCGTTACGACGTCGACCACGAAGATCCATCTGCTAGCCCCGGCCCGCTAGCACACACAAGCCATGCCTCTTGCTCACCAGTGCTGTAGCAGCCCCCAAACTACCTCCGAACTCTCCTATTGCTGTTCACTGGACCTTATGATAACTCAGCTATACAGCTGATGCCTGCTGGACTGTTCCTTTATACGGTACCGCATCCTGTTTATGTTTAGCCTCAGCCCAAACTTTGTCGCCATTACCAGCTGTTGTCTTAGCTCTCTCGAATAACACCTGTGATTGCTTTATGCCTCTATCCCATGTCAATATGCCTTGCTTATTGCTGTTTCGGTTATTTCTTATTGTACTATTTCACTGTAGAGCCCCCAGTCCAGCTCAACCTGCCTTAGATAGCTCCTTTGTCCCACCCCCCATACACACAGAGACCGACTCAATCGGTGCCTCCAGTGATGCTATCTCTTTCATCGTTACCCAACGCTTAGGTTTACCGCCACTGTATTCATATCCTTCCATATCCTTGTCTATACATAATGCCCTGAATCTATTCTACAACGCCCGGAAATCTGCCCCCTTTATTCTCTGTACCCAACGCACTAGAAGATCAGTTCTTAAAGCCTTTAGCCGTATCCTTATTCTACTCCTCCTCTGTTCCTCTGGTGATGTAGAGGCTAACCCAGGCCCTGTAGCCTCCATTATCACTCCTACTCCCCAGGCGTTATCATTTGTTGACTTCTGTAACCGTAAATGCCTTGGTTTCTTGCACGTTAACATCAGAAGCCTCCTCCCTAAGTTTTAGTTATTCACTGCGTTAGCACACTCCACCAACCCTGATGTTCTAGCAGTGTCTGAATCCTGGCTTAGGAAGGCCACCAAAAATTCAGAAATGTCCATCCCCAACTACAACATTTTCCGTCTCGATAGAACTCGATAGAAGGGGGTGGGGTTGCAATCTACTGTAAAGATAGCCTGCAGAGCTCTATCATACTATCCAGGTCTGTGCCCAAACAGTTTGAGCTTCTACTTCTAAAAATCCACCTTTCCAGAAATACAGTGGGGAGAACAAGTATTTGATACACTGCCGATTTTGCAGGTTTTCCTACTTACAAAGCATGTAGAGGTCTGTAATTTTTATCATAGGTACACTTCAACTGTGAGAGACGGAATCTAAAACAAAAATCCAGAAAATCACATTGTATGATTTTTAAGTAATTAATTTGCATTTTATTGCATGACATAAGTATTTGATCACCTACCTACCAGTAAGAATTCCGGCTCTCACGGAACTGTTAGTTTTTCTTTAAGAAGCCCTCCTGTTCTCCACTCATTACCTGTATTAACTGCACCTGTTTGAACTCGTTACCCGTATAAAAGACACCTGTCCACACACTCAATCAAACAAACTCCAACCTCTCCACAATGACCAAGACCAGAGAGCTGTGTAAGGACATCAGGGATAAAATTGTACACCTGCACAAGGCTGGGATGGGCTACAGGACAATAGGCAAGCAGCTTGGTGAGAAGGCAACAACTGTTGGCGCAATTATTAGAAAATGGAAGAAGTTCAAGATGACGGTCAATCACCCTCGGTCTGGGGCTCCATTCAAGATCAAAAATCCAGAAAATCACATTGTATGATTTTTAAGTAATTAATTTGCATTTTATTGCATGACATAAGTATTTGATACATCAGAAAAGCAGAACTTAATATTTGGTACAGAAACCTTTGTTTGCAATTACAGAGATCATACGTTTCCTGTAGGTCTTGACCAGGTTTGCACACACTGCAGCAGGGATTTTGGCCCACTCCTCCATACAGACCTTCTCCAGATCCTTCAGGTTTCGGGGCTGTCGCTGGGCAATACGGACTTTCAGCTCCCTCCAAAGATTTTCTATTGGGTTCAGGTCTGGAGACTGGCTAGGCCACTCCAGGACCTTGAGATGCTTCTTACGGAGCCACTCCTTGGTTGCCCTGGCTGTGTGTTTCGGGTCGTTGTCATGCTGGAAGACCCAGCCACGACCCATCTTCAATGCTCTTACTGAGGGAAGGAGGTTGTTGGCCAAGATCTCGCGATACATGGCCCCATCCATCCTCCCCTCAATACGGTGCAGTCGTCCTGTCCCCTTTGCAGAAAAGCATCCCCAAAGAATGATGTTTCCACCTCCATGCTTCACGGTTGGGATGGTGTTCTTGGGGTTGTACTCATCCTTCTTCTTCCTCCAAACACGGCGAGTGGAGTTTAGACCAAACATCTCTATTTTTGTCTCATCAGACCACATGACCTTCTCCCATTCCTCCTCTGGATCATCCAGATGGTCATTGGCAAACTTCAGACGGGCCTGGACATGCGCTGGCTTGAGCAGGGGGACCTTGCGTGTGCTGCAGGATTTTAATCCATGACGGCGTAGTGTGTTACTAATAGTTTTCTTTGAGACTGTGGTCCCAGCTCTCTTCAGGTCATTGACCAGGTCCTGCCGTGTAGTTCTGGGCTGATCCCTCACCTTCCTCATGATCATTGATGCCCCACGAGGTGAGATCTTGAATGGAGCCCCAGACCGAGGGTGATTGACCGTCATCTTGAACTTCTTCCATTTTCTAATAATTGCGCCAACAGTTGTTGCCTTCTCACCAAGCTGCTTGGCTATTGTCCTGTAGCCCATCCCAGCCTTGTGCAGGTGTACAATTTTATCCCTGATGTCCTTACACAGCTCTCTGGTCTTGGTCATTGTGGAGAGGTTGGAGTTTGTTTGATTGAGTGTGTGGACAGGTGTCTTTTATACGGGTAACGAGTTCAAACAGGTGCAGTTAATACAGGTAATGAGTGGAGAACAGGAGGGCTTCTTAAAGAAAAACTAACAGTTCCGTGAGAGCCGGAATTCTTACTGGTAGGTAGGTGATCAAATACTTATGTCATGCAATAAAATGCAAATTAATTACTTAAAAATCATACAATGTGATTTTCTGGATTTTTGTTTTAGATTCCGTCTCTCACAGTTGAAGTGTACCTATGATAAAAATTACAGACCTCTACATGCTTTGTAAGTAGGAAAACCTGCAAAATCGGCAGTGTATCAAATACTTGTTCTCCCCACTGTAAGTCTCTCACTGTTGCCGCTTGCTACAGACCCCCCTCAGCCCGAGCTGTGCCCTGGATACCATATGTGAACTGATTGCCCCCCATCTATCCTCAGAGTTCGTACTACTTGGTGACCTAAACTGGGATATGCTTAACACCCCAGCCAACCTACAATCTAAACTAGATGCCCTCAATCTCACACAAATTATCAAGGAACCTACCAGGTACAACAAAATATATAAACATGGGCACCCTCATAGATATCATCCTGACAAATGTACCCTCTAAATACACCTCCGCTGTCTTCAACCAGGATCTCAGCGATCACTGCCTTATTGCCTGCGTCCGTAATGGGTCCGCGGTCAAACGACCACCCCTCATCACTGTCAAATGCTCCCTAAAACGCTTTAGCGAGCAGGCCTTTCTAATTGACCTGGCCCGGGTGTCCTGGATGGATATTGACCTCAGTCCGTCAGTAGAGGATGCCTGTTTTTTTTTTAAAAGTGCTTTCCTCTCAATCTTAAATACGCATGCCCCATTCAAAAAATGCAGAACTAAGAACTGATATAGCCCATGGTTCTCCTCAGACTTGACTGCCCTTGACCAGCACAAAAACATCCTGTGGCGTACTGCATTAGCATCGAACAGCCCCCGCGATATGCAACTTTTCAGGGAAGTCAGGAACCAATATACACAATCAGTTAGGAAAGCAAAGGCTAGTTTTTCAAACAGAAATTTGCATCCTGTAGCACTAACTCCAAAACGTTTTGGGACACTGTAAAGTCCATGGAGAATAAGAGCACCTCCTCCCAACTGCCCACTGCACTGAGGCTAGGAAACACTGTCACCACCGATAACAAGCATTTTGCTACGGCTGGCCATGCTTTCCACCTGGCTACCACTACCCCGGCCACCAGCTCTGCACCCCCCCGCTTCTCCTTCACACAAATTCAGACAGCTGATGTTCTGAAAGAGCTGAAAAATCTGGACCCCTACAAATCAGCTGGGCTAGACAATCTGGACTCTTTCTTTCTAAAATTAGCCGCCGACATTGTCACAACCCCTATTACTAGCCTGTTCAACCTCTCTTTCGTAACGTCTGAGATCCCCATAGATTGGAAAGCTGCCGCGGTCATCCCCCTCTTCAAAGGGGGTGACACTCTAGATCCAAACTGTTACAGAACTATATCCATCCTGCCCTGCCTTTCGAAAGTATTTGAAAGCCAAGTTAACAAACAGATCACCGACCATTTCGAAACCCACCGTACCTTCTCTGCTATGCAATCCGGTTTCCGAGCTGTCATGGGTGCACCTCAGCCACGCTCAAGGTCCTAAACGATATTATAACCGCAATCGATAAAAGACAGTACTGCGCAGCCGTCTTTATCGACCTGGCCAAGGCTTTCGACTCTGTCAACCACCGCATTCTTATTGGCAGCCTAAATAGCCTTAGTTTCTCAAATGACTGCCTCGCCTGGTTCACCAACTACTTCTCAGATAGAGTTCAATGGTTCAAATCGGAGGGCCTGTTGTCTGGACCTCTGGCAGTCTCTATGGGGGTGCCACAGGGTTCAATTCTCGGGCCGACTCTATTCTCTGTGTATATCAATGATGTCGCTCTTGCTGCTGGTGACGCTCGGATCCACCTCTATGCGGACGACACCATTTTGTATACATCTGGCCCTTCATTGGACACTGTGTTAACAAACCTCCAAACGAGCTTCAACGCCATACAACACTCCTTCCGTAGCCTCCAACTGCTCTTAAACACTAGTAAAACTAAATGCATGCTCTTCAACCGAACTCTGCTTGCACCCGCCCACCCGACTAGAATCACTACTCTCGGCGGGTCTGACCTAGAGTATGTGGACAACTACAAATACCTAGGTGTCTGGTTAGACTGTAAACTCTCAAATGTTAGATCTGGAATCGGCTTCCTATTTCGCAACAAAGCCTCCTTCACTCATGCTGCCAAACATGCCCTCGTAAAACTGACTATCCTACCGATCCTTGACTTCGGCGATGTCATTTACAAAATAGCCTCCAACACTCTACTCAGCAAATTGGATGTAGTCTATCACAGTGCCATCCGTTTTGTCACCAAAGCCCCAAATACTACCCACCATTGTTACCTGTACGCTCTTGTTGGCTGGCCCTCACTACATATTTTTCGCCAAACCCACTGGCTCCAGGTCATCTATAAATCACTGCTAGGCAAATCTCCGCCTTATCTTAGCTCACTGGTCACCATAGCAACACCCACCCGTAGTCTGCGCTCCAGCAGGTATATCTCACTGGTCATCCCCAAAGCCAACACCTCCTTTGGCCGCCATTCCTTCCAGTTCTCTGCTACCAATGACTGGAACAAACTGCAAAAATCTCTGAAGCTGGAGACTCTTATCTCCCTCACTAACTAAGCATCAGTTGTCAGAGCAGCTTACCGATCACTGCACCTGTACACAGCCCATCTGAAATTAGCCCACCCAACTACCTCATCCCATATTGTTATTTATTTTTGCTAATTTGCACCCCAGTATCTCTATTTGCACATAATCTTTTGCACATATATCATTCCAGTGTTAATACGAAATTGTAACTATTTTGCACTATGGCCTATTTATTGCCTTACCTCCATAACTTACTACATTTGCACACACTGTATATATATTTTCTGTTGTATTTTTGACTTTATGTTTTGTTCACCCCATATGTAACCATATGTAACTCTGTGTTGTTGTTTTTATCGCACTGCTTTGCTTTATCTTGGCCAGGTCGTAGTTGTAAATGAGAACTTGTTCTCAACTGGCTTACCTGGTTAAATAAAGGTGCATCGACATATAAACAGTGTGTGTGTGTGTGTGTGTGTGTGTGTGTGTGTGTGTGTGTGTGTGTGTGTGTGTGTGTGTGTGTGTGTGTGTGTGTGTGTGTGTGTGTGTGTGTGTATGTGTGTGTGTGTATTCTTAATGTAACAGTGATCCAGTGGTTCTGACTTACATAGCAGTAAGGACTGGATAAGTCAAACATGGTCAAACGGATAAAACGCTTATTAACTATTCCCTGCTTAGTGCGCTACTGCTGATCAGAACCCTCAGGCCCTGGTCAAACGTAGTGCCCTACAAAGGTAATAGCAGGGGTGCCATTTTGGGAGTTGAATCAAACACACTCGCCCCTGTGTCTCTGCTGAAGAAGAGAAGAGGAAATGGAAAGCAAGAAAAAAGGAATGAGTGGAAGGTGTGAAAAAGGAGGTGGGTGCCAGAGGAGGTGTGAGTCTTGGCAGAAGAGTTGTAGAATCTGTCCCCAGTTCAACAGACTGGGAGGGAGGGAGGGGATACATGAGAGAGAGAGAGAGAGAGAGAGAGAGAGAGAGAGAGAGAGAGAGAGAGAGAGAGAGAGAGAGAGAGAGAGAGAGAGAGAGAGAGAGAGAGAGAGAGAGAGAGAGAGAGAGAGAGAGAGAGAGAGAGAGAGAGAGAGAGAGAGAGAGAGAGAGAGAGAGAGAGAGAGAGAGAGAGAGAGAGAGAGAGAGAGAGAGAGAGAGAGAGAGAGAGAGAGAGAAAGAGAGAGAGAGAGAGAGAGAGAGAGAGAGAGAGAGAGGTCTAGAGAAAGAAAAAGCACTGCATGTTCATTATCATATGTGTTTTCTTCAGGAACGCGAATATACCTTGAAATATGGCTATATACAGGCTATAAACAGGCTATATACAGGCTATATACAGGCTATATACAGCTATATACAGGCTATATACAGGCTATATACAGGCTATATACAGGCTATATACAGCTATATACAGGCTATATACAGGCTATATACAGGCTATAAACAAGCTATATACAGGCTATATACAGGCTATATACAGGCTATATACAGGCTATATACAGGCTATATACAGGCTATATACAGGCTATATACAGGCTATATACAGGCTACATATAGGCTATATACAGGCTATATACAGGCTATATACAGGCTATATACAGGCTATATACAGGCTATATATAGGCTATATACAGGCTATATACAGGCTATATATTCAGGCTATATACAGGCTATATACAGGCTATATACAGGCTATATACAGGGGGTACCGGGACAGAGGCTATATACAGGCTATATACAGGCTATATACAGGCTATATACAGGCTATATACAGGGGGTACCGGTACAGAGTCAATATACAGGCTATATACAGGGGGTACCGGGACAGATGCTATATACAGGCTATATACACGGGGTACCGGTAAAGAGTCAATATACAGGCTATATACAGGCTATATACAGGGGGTACCGGTACAGAGCCAATATACAGGCTATATACAAGGGGTACCGGGACAGAGGCTATATACAGGCTATATACAGGGGGTACCGGGACAAAGTCAATATACAGGCTATATACAGGGGGTACCGGTACAGAGTCAATATACAGGCTATATACAGGGGGTACCGGTACAGAGTCAATATACAGGCTATATACAGGGGGTACCGGTACAGAGTCAATATACAGGCTATATACAGGGGGTACCGGGACAGAGTCAATATACAGGCTATATACAGGGGGTACCGGGACAGAGTCAATGTGAAATAACAGTAGGGAGGCTATATACAGGGGGTACCGGGACAGAGTCAATGTGAAATAACAGTAGGGAGGCTATATACAGGGGGTACCGGGACAGAGTCAATGTGAAATAACAGTAGTGAGGCTATATACAGGGGGTACCGGGACAGAGTCAATGTGAAATAACAGTAGGGAGGCTATATACAGGGGGTACCGGTACAGAGTCAATGTGAAATAACAGTAGGGAGGCTATATACAGGGGGTACCGGGACAGAGTCAATATACAGGCTATATACAGGGGGTACCGGGACAGAGTCAATATACAGGCTATATACAGGGGGTACCGGTACAGAGTCAATATACAGGCTATATACAGGGGGTACCGGTACAGAGTCAATATACAGGCTATATACAGGGGGTACCGGGACAGAGTCAATGTGTAATAACAGTAGGGAGGCTATATACAGGGGGTACCGGTACAGAGTCAATGTGCGGTGGCACAGGTTAGTCCAGGTAATTGAGGTAATATGTACATGTAGGTAGAGTTAAAGTGACTAGGCATTGATAATAAACAGAGAGTAGCAGCAGCGTGTTAAAGGGGGTGAATGCAAATAGTTCGGGTAGCCATTTGATTAGCTGTTCAGGGGTCTCATGGCTTGGGGGTGGAAGCTGTTAAGAAGCCTTTTGGACTTGGCGCTCCGGTACCGCTTACCATGCGGTAGTAGAGAGAACAGTCTATGAATAGGGTGACTGGAGTCTTTGACAATTTTTAGGGCCTTCCTCTGACACCGCCTGGTATAGAGGTCCTGGATGGCAGGAAGCTTGGTCCCAGTGATGTACTGGCCGTACGCACTACCCTCTGTAGTGCCTTGCGGTCGGAGGCCGAGCAGTTGCCATACCAGGCGGTGATGCAACCAGTCAGGATGCTCTCAATGGTGCAGCTGTAGAACTTTTTGAGGATCTGAGGAACCATGCCAAATCTTTTCAGTCTCCTGAGGGGGAAAAGGCTTTGTCGTCCCTCTTCA
This sequence comes from Coregonus clupeaformis, assembly GCF_020615455.1. Lineage (NCBI taxonomy): Eukaryota > Metazoa > Chordata > Actinopteri > Salmoniformes > Salmonidae > Coregonus > Coregonus clupeaformis. The sequence goes on along the minus strand of NC_059199.1, from coordinate 60,049,125 downwards.
CGACTGTCTTGGTGTGTTTGGACCATGATAATTTGTTGGTGATGTGGACACCAAGGAACTTGAAGCTCTCAAACTGTTCCACTACAGCCCTATCGATGAGAATGGGGGTGTGCTCAGTCATCTTTTTTTTTCCTGTAGTCCACAATCATCTCCTTTGTCTTGGTCACGTTGAGGGAGAGGTTGTTATCCTGGCACCACACTGCCAGGTCTCTGACCTCCTCCCTATAGGCTGTCTCATCGTTGCGGTGATCAGGCCTAACACTGTTGTGTCGTCGGCAAACTTAATGATGGTGTTGGAGTTATGCCTGGCCATGCAGTCAAGGGTGAACAGGGAGTACAGGAAGGGACTAAGCACGCACCCCTGAGGTGCCCACGTTTTGAGGATCAGTGTGGCAGATGTGTTGTTACCTACCCTTACCACCTGGTATGTCCAGGATCCATTTGCAGAGGGAGGTGTTTAGTCCCAGTGTCCTTAGCTTAGTGAGGAGCTTTGAGGGCACTATGGTGTTGAACGCTGAGCTGTAGTCAATGAATAGCATTCTCACGTAGGTGTTCCTCTTGTCCAGGTGGGAAAGGGCAGTGTGGAGTGCAATAGAGATCGCATCATCTGTGGATCTGTTGGGGCGGTATGCAAATATGAGTGTGTCTAGAGATTCTGGGATAATGGTGTTGATGTGAGCCATGACCAGCCTTTCAAAGCACTTCATGGCTACACATGTGAGTGCTACGGGTCGGTAGTCATTTAGGCAGGTTACCTTAGTGTTCTTGGGCACAGGGACTGTGGTGGTCTGCTTGAAACATGTTGGTATTACAGACTCAGTCAGGGACAGGTTGAAAATGTCAGTGCATGCTCGGAGTACACGTCCTTGTAATCTGAATGTTGAGCTGTTTAAAGGTCTTACTCACATCGGCTACGGAGAGCGGGATCACACATTGTCCGGAACAGCTGATGCTCTCATGCATGCTTCAGTGTTGCTTGCCTAGAAGTGAGCAAAGAAGTAATTTAGATCCTCTGGTCACTGGTTAGCTCACGGCAGTGCTTCCCTTTGTAGTCTGTAATAGTTTGCAAGCCCTGCCACATCCGACGAGCGTCGTACGATTCAATCTCAGTCCTGTATTGACACTTTAGCTGTTTGATGGTTCGTCGGAGGCTATAGCAGGATTTCTCATAAGCGTCCGGGTTAGAGTCCTGCTCCTTGAAACCGGCAGCTCTACCCTTTAACTAAGTGCAGATGTTGCCTGTAATCCATGACTTCTGGTTGGGGTATGTACGTACGGTCACTGTGGGGACAACGTCATCTATGATCACTTATTGATGAAGCCAGTGACTGATATGGTATACTCATCAATGCTATTGGAAGAATCCCGGAACATATTCCAGTCTGTGCTAGCAAAACAGTCCCGTAGCTTAGCATCTGCGTCATCTGACCACTTCTTTATTGACCTAGTCAATGGTGTTTAAGTATAGCCAATTGGAATTTGTGGTCTGTATATTTTATCATTTAATTGAGGATACCATCAACACCACAGGCCTTTTTGGGTTGGAGGGTTTGTATTTTGTCCTGTAGTTCATTCAATGTAATTGGAAAATCCAGTGATTTCTGGTAGTCTTTAATAGTTGATTCTAAGATTTATATTTTATAATGTATATGTTTTTTCTGTTTGTTCTTTGTTATAGGGCCAAAAAGATTGGAGAAATGGTTTACCCATACATCTCCGTTTTGGATAGATAACTCTTCGTGTTGTTGTTTGTTTAGTGTTTTCCAATTTTCCCAGAAGTGGTTAGAGTCTATGGATTCTTCAATTACATTGAGCTGATTTCTGACGTGCTGTTACTTATTTTTCCGTAGTGTATAGTGAATCTCTCTCTCTCTCTCTCTCTCTCTCTCTCTCTCTCTCTCTCTCTCTCTCTCTCTCTCTCTCTCTCTCTCTCTCTCTCTCTCACTCTCTCTCTATATATATATCTATATCTCCCTCTCTCTATCTCACTCTCTCTCTATCTCTATCTCCCTCTCTCTATCTCTGTCTATCTCTCTCTTTTCTCTCTCTGATCTTGAAACCTCAGCTACAGTCATCTCAGGTTCATTTAAATAAAATATCCACCTTGTTATCCACAGGCTGGTCCTGGCTTATTAATTTAGAGGTTATAGGGGGAAAGTCTAAATAGTGTGGATGAGGAGACTCACTCAGACAGAAGGAAATTGATTCTGAGAAATCAATGAAAAGCAGAACTGGTTTGTCTGGAAGTTGGGTTCAGTTGAGGATGTGTGTGTGTTTCACTTTTTTGGGGGTTTTACTATCCTTGTGGAGACCAGAAGTGGGGAACGTTATTCACGATTCATTCAGGACTATCCGTGATCATGGTAGCATCCACATTAATGTTGTCACGTTCGTTGAATGACGGGTCAGACCAAGGCGCAGCGTGATATACGTACATGTTTATTAAACCAAATACACACGACATAACAATAAACGAAACGAAACGTGAAGTCCAAGGTAGCACACACAACATACCTTACACGGAACAATATCCCACAACTAGACAGTGCCCATAGGCTGCCTAAGTATGGTCCCCAATCAGAGACAACGAGCGACAGCTGCCTCTGATTGGGAACCACACCGGCCAAAATAGAAATACACATACTAGATAATAAACATAGAAAACGCACAACAAGGAATATACACACCCTGACTCAACATTTAAGCGTCCCCTGAGTCAGGGCGTGACAAATGTAGAAGTGTTTAGAAACATATTCTCTTCTTATTTGCAATAAAAGTAACTCCAAAATGACACAATGCATTATTTACTATTCATTTCTGTTGGGCACAAAATAATCAAAACAAAACAAACAGCAAATGTTCCAACAAGTTTGTAGAGTCATAAGCTTAATGTAATCATTGCGTGCATATAGGACCAAATACTAAACTTCGACAACGTTAATACACATACTGTATAAGTGAATTTGTCCCAATACTATCGGTCCCCTAAAATGGGGGGACTATGTACAAAAAGTGCTGTAATTTCTAAATGCTTCACCCGATATTGTTGAAAATACCCTCAAATTGAAGCTGACATGCTGCACGTTAACCTCATAGTCAATGTGTCACGCTCACTGTACACTGAGAGTAGAAAACATTAAGGACGCCTGCGCTTTCCATGACATAGACTGACCAGTTGAATCCATGTGTAAGCTGTCATCCCTTATGGATGTCACTTGTTAAAAAAAAGAAGACATTGAATATCCCGTTGAGCATGTTGAAGATATTAATTACACTTTGGATAGTGTTTCAATACAGCCAGTCACTACAAAGATGCAGGCGTCCTTCCTAACTCAGTTGCCGGAGGGGAAGGAAACCGCTCAGGGATTTCACCATGAGGCCAATGGTGACTTTAAAACAGTTACAGAGTTTAATGGCTGTATTATGAGAAAACTGAGGATGGAGCAACAACATTGTAGTTACTCCACAATAGTAGCCTAAATGACAGACACTGGGAGACAAATTCACTTTTCAGCAGGACAATAACCTCAAACACAAGGCCAAATATACCCTGGAGTTGCTTACCAAGATGTCATGAATGTTCCTGAGTGGCTTAGTTACAGCTTCAACTTAAATCTGTTTTATGGCAAGGCTTGAAAACGGCTGTCTAGCAATGATGAACAACCAACTTCACAGAGCTTGAAGAATTTAAAAAAGTATAATGTGCAAATATTGTACAATCCGTGTGTGCAAAGCTCTTAGAGACGTACCTAGAAAGGCTCACAGCTGTAATCGCTGCCAAAGGTGATTGTAACATGTATTGACTCAAGGGTGTGAATACTTTTGTAAATGAGATATTTCTGTATTTTATTTTCAATACATTTGCAAAATTTCTAAAAACATGTTTTCACTTTGTCATTATGGGGTACTGTGTGTAGATGGGTGAGAAAAACATATATTTAATTACTTTTTAATTCAGGCTGTAACACACAAAAAACGGAACACTTTCTGAAGGCACTGAGTTTACAAAAGATTCGGAACACCTACCTAATATTGATTTGCACCCTTAGAACAGCCTCAATTTATCGGGGTATGGACTCTACAAGGTGTCCACAGGGATGCTGGCCCATGTTGACTTCAATGCTTCCCACAGTTGTGTCAAGTTGGCTGGTAGTGGATCTCTACTCCGAATAGCTTCTTCCATCTCATCTCACAGATGCTCAATTGGATTGAGATCTGGTGACTAGTCAGGCCACTGCAGTAAACTGAATTCACTGTCATGTTCGTGGAACCATTACTGGACAATCCATTCACAGATGAATACACTGCTGCCATGAAGAGATGCACCTGATTGGCAATGTTCAGATATCCTGTGGCATTCAAATGTTGCTCCACTTTTATCAAGGGGCCCAATGTTTGCCATGAAAACACACCCCACACCATCACACCATCACCAGCAGCCTGCAATGTTGACACGCGGCATGATGGATACATGTACTCGTGGTTTTCTCCCTAGTCCTCCCATCAGCATGTAACAGCAGGGACCAGGATTCATCAGACCAGGCAATGTTTTTCCAATTCTCCAGTGTCCAGTGCTTTCATTCCTTAGCCCACTGCAACCACAGTTTCTTGTTTTTTTGCTGAGAGAAGTGGAACTCTGGAAAGTTGTCGGCTTCCATACCCAATTCGTGTCAAGGTACGACGAGTTGTGTATTATTTTATGGGTCTTTGGGCACCAGTGTTGTACTGGACTGTCAGTTGACTAACTGTAGCCCGTCTGTTGTTCTGCACAATTCGTGTCAGCACAATTCTTTCATCAATGACCCATTTTCGACCACTGGCCTGCCATTGGCTGGATGTCCTTTGGGTGGTGGACCATTGTTGATGCACATGGGAAACTGTTGGTCTTAAAAACCCAGCAGAGTTGCAGTTCTTGACACACTCAAACCGGTGCGCCTGACACCTACTACCGTAGCCCGTTCGAAGGCACTTAAACCTTTTGTCTTTGCCCATTCATCCTCTGAATGGCACACATACACAATCCATGCCTCAATTGTCTCAAGGCTTAAAAATATATTTTTTACCTGTCTCCTCCCCTTCATCTACACTGATTGAAGTAGATTTAACAAGTAACATCAATAAGAGATCATAGCATTCACCTGGATTTAACTGGTCAGTCTATGTCATGGAAAGAGCAGGTGTTCCTAATGTTTTGTCAACTCAGTGTATATATTAAAAATAAAACACTTTGTTCCCACTGCCCCCCGGATATAGAGCAGGCATTACGCACAGATCCATCTCCACCTCAGTATCCAGCTGGGCTGCGGTACATGCCTGCTCTTATCTGTGATCGTCTGATCTTCTGGGCACACACGTCACCCTCCTCTGGTCACCCAGGTATCGGTCGTACAGTGCACTGCCTGATCGGAAAGAACTGCTCCTCCTGCTCGGTGTGCGCCCAGAGTAAGGAACCTAGGCACCTCCCAGCGGGTAAGTTACAACCTTTACCAGTTCCACAACGACCATGGTCTCACCTCAGTGTTGATTTCTTGACTGATCTCCCCCTCTCCCAAGGTAACACCACCATCCTGGTCGTTGTGGGCCGCTTTTCCAAGTCCTGCCGCCTCCTTCCTCTGCCCGGTCTCCCCACATCCCTGCAGACTGCGGAGGCCCTGTTTACTCAGGTTACCAACCGGTTCTGGCACCGTGGCACCAGAGCCAGACCGAGGCTTCTGCGGTGGATGACTGGTTTCGGCGCACGGAGGAGACGTGGGACGCTGCCCACGTTCACCTCCAGCGCGCCGTGTGTCATCAGAAGGCCAACGCTGACCGTCACCGCAGTGAGGCCCCGGTCTTCGTACCGGGGGATCGGGTCTGGCTCTAGACCAGGAATCTGCCCCTCGTCTGCCCTGCCGGAAGCTGAGCCCGCGGTTTGTGGGGCCATTCAAAGTCCTGAGGAGAATCAACGAGGTCACTTATAGGTTATTACTTCCCCCTGATTACTGTATTAACCCCTTGTTTCATGTGTCTCTCCTCAGGCCATTGGGGGTTGGTCCGCTCCAGGAGTCTGAGATGCGGGAGGTTCCTCCACCTCCTCTGGACATCGAGGGGGCCCCGGCGTACTCTGTCCGTTCCATCCTGGATTCGAGGCGTCGGATAGGGGACCTTCAGTACCTCGTGGAGTGGGAAGGGTACGGTCCGGAGGGAACGGTGCTGGGTCCCGGTGAGGGATATCCTCGATCCCTCCCTGTTGTGGGATTTCCAACGTCGCCTCCGACTCGCCCTGCTCCACGTCCTCCTGGCCATCCCCGATGCCGGGGTCGGCGCGCTGCTGGAGCTGCGCGTCAAGGGGGGGGTACTGTCACGACTTCGGCCGAGGCTGCCTCCCCTCCTTGTTCGGGCAGGTTTCGTCGTTCGTCGTCACCGGCTTACTAGCCACTGCCGCTCCATATATAATCATTCCATTTGTCTTGCCTTGTCAATTACACACACCTGGTTCTTATCCCCTCATTAGTCCGTGTATAAGTGTTCCCTCTGCCCCCTTGTCCTTGTGGGTGATTCTTTCTTTGTGAGAGTAGTGTAGCTCGGTGGAGCTACTCGTACCTTACTATTGCCGGAGTAGATATTTCCCCTGTGCCTGTTATTGTTGGAGCTACCGTTACCTTGTATTGCCAGGGTAGATATTTCCCCTGTGCCTGTTTCGTTTGTCGCTATCCGGCTCCATGTGTACGACGGAATAAACTCTGCATTCGGTGATTACCCGCCTGCGCCTGACTCCTTCTATCACACTCATCACAGATGGTTTATGGACAGATTCGTTAATAAACACCAGCTGTGTCTCATGTGATGTGACTCCGCCTGTTTTAACTCAAACACCCAATGATCCCTGAGCTCATTGACCCTGAAATTAAAGAGCTCATGTTTGCACTGCAGTAGAGAGGAGAGGGGTGTAGCGAGCTAGGGCGCGTGTGTGTGTTTGTGTTTGTGTGTGTTTGTGTGTGTGTGTGTGTGTGTGTGTGTGTGTGTGTGTGTGTGTGTGCGTGTGTGTGTTTGCCCCAGGCTAAATTGTATAGAGAGGTGAGTCCGACCGTACACATGTTGGAGCCATTAACCATGGTCAGTCTTTTGATTAAAATTCAGGCACGCACCAATACAAACACACACACATATACACCACTGCCTCTCCTTTAAACACTAACAAACACCACACACACACACACACAGACACATACACACCACCGCTTCGGCTCTAAACAAACACACCACACACTCACACACAAACAAACAAACACATGCACACACACAGACACACACACACACACACACACGTTAAAACATTCAGTAGTTTGATTATTGTGATGAATGTGTATAATTGAAAGCAGTGTGTACCCAGCAAACCGGGAACATTCCCAGAACATTATCTAAGATTCCCATTAAAGTTCTAGTTAGGGTTTTATCTAACATTAGGATGATAACATTCCGTAAAACATTCAATGAATGTTTTTGATACAATTTTAAATAATGAAAATATCCTTGAAATGTTCTCCTAACATTCACTAAACACAACATATGTAACAACCACCACAGAACATTCCCCAAAAGTTCTCATTAGGTTTTCCTGTAATATAATAACACAATGTACCAGTAATGTTTTCTGTCAACATTCTTGCAACATCAAAGGAATGTTTTGTGCACCCCTGATACAAACAATATCTGAATGTCAGGAACTGAACAGTTTTAGTGTTTTGGGAACCTATCTCTTGTCATGTGCCCACAATGTTCCCACAACTTAAGGAAACATTCTGGGAACATTTAAAGAACAGACCAAATGTGTTCTGGGAATGTTCTTGTGACATCAGGTGAATGTTTTTTGCACCCTAAAATAATTGTAGAATCATCTGCACAACTGGACAGTTTTTGTGTTTTGGGAACATATCTTTTGTGATGTCCCCACAATTTTCCCACCAGCCTGTTCCAACAATCTAATGAAACATTCTGGGAACCTTTAAAGAACATATAAAAGGTGTTCTAGGAACGTTGTTGCAGTATAAGGCAAATGTTTTATACAAACATTCTATAATCATCAGCGTAATTGGACAGTTTTTGTGTTATGAGAACATTTGCCGCGACCTAACCAAAGAATGTTCTGGGAAACTTTCACAGAACCATTTTTGGTTTGCTGGGTAGAGAGTATATACACAGTAGCTAGACAATATTCAAGAGGGGAAGAGATACTATGAGGACTGCCTCTCAAATGGCACCCTATTCCCTATATAGTGCAGTACTTTTGACCAGAGCCCATAAGGTCCTGCAATGCACTATATTGTGCACTGATTTTTCATTCCCTACATAGGGCCCTGTTCAAAAGTAGCGCACTATATAGGGAGGAGTTCTACATTATTATGAGTGAGTTCACAGGGTTTGTTGTTATCTACAGCAGGGAGTTTCCCAAACCCGGTCCACATGACCCTTAGAGACTTCTCTACTGTGCAAATGCTAACAGCAACATCGTTAGTCGCTCCCTTGTCTCTCGCATTGACAAGCGAGAGAGGAGAGACTTGGTACATTTTTCTGAAAACTGCCCGAAGATGCAATCACTCACACTTAGCCCTGCCAGGATCTGAATTACATTGGACGATTTTTGAACAGAGGAAATTAGGAAAGGAGAGAAGAAGGTCCTGAACACTAGTCTACATGTCTACTGTAAAACAACTAACTCCTGAACACTAGTCTACAAGTCTACTCTAAAACGACTAACTCCTGAACACTAGTCTACAAGTCTACTGTAAAACAACTAACTCCTGAACACTAGTCTACATGTCTACTGTAAAACAACTAACTCCTGAACACTAGTCTACAAGTCTACTGTAAAACAACTAACTCCTGAACACTAGTCTACATGTCTACTGTAAAACAACTAACTCCTGAACACTAGTCTACAAGTCTACAGTAAAACAACTAACTCCTGAACACTAGTCTACAAGTCTACTGTAAAACAACTAACTCCTGAACACTAGTCTACATGTCTACTGTAAAACAACTAACTCCTGAACACTAGTCTACATGTCTACTGTAAAACAACTAACTCCTGAACACTAGTCTACATGTCTACTGTAAAACAACAAACTCCTGAACACTAGTCTACATGTCTACTGTAAAACAACTAACTCCTGAACACTAGTCTACAAGTCTACAGTAAAACAACTAACTCCTGAACACTAGTCTACAAGTCTACTCTAAAACAACTAACTCCTGAACACTAGTCTACAAGTCTACTCTAAAACAACTAACTCCTGAACACTAGTCTACATGTCTACTGTAAACTACTAACTCCTGAACACTAGTCCACAAGTCTACTGTAAAACAACTTACTCCTGAACACTAGTCCACAAGTCTACTGTAAAACAACTAACTCCTGAACACTAGTCTACATGTCTACTGTAAAACAACTAACTCCTGAACACTAGTCTACATGTCTACTGTAAAACAACTAACTCCTGAACACTAGTCTACAAGTCTACAGTAAAACAACTAACTCCTGAACACTAGTCTACAAGTCTACTGTAAAACAACTAACTCCTGAACACTAGTCTACATGTCTACTGTAAAACAGCTAACTCCTGAACACTAGTCTACAAGTCTACTCTAAAACAACTAACTCCTGAACACTAGTCTACATGTCTACTGTAAAACAACTAACTCCTGAACACTAGTCTACCTGTCTACTGTAAAACAACTAACTCCTGAACACTAGTCTACAAGTCTACTGTAAAACAACTAACTCCTGAACACTAGTCTACATGTCTACTGTAAAACAACTAACTCCTGAACACTAGTCTACAAGTCTACAGTAAAACAACTAACTCCTGAACACTAGTCTACAAGTCTACTGTAAAACAACTAACTCCTGAACACTAGTCTACATGTCTACTGTAAAACAACTAACTCCTGAACACTAGTCTACATGTCTACTGTAAAACAACTAACTCCTGAACACTAGTCTACATGTCTACTGTAAAACAACAAACTCCTGAACACTAGTCTACATGTCTACTGTAAAACAACTAACTCCTGAACACTAGTCTACAAGTCTACAGTAAAACAACTAACTCCTGAACACTAGTCTACAAGTCTACTGTAAAACAACTAACTCCTGAACACTAGTCTACAAGTCTACTGTAAAACAACTAACTCCTGAACACTAGTCTAAAGTCTACTCTAAAACAACTAACTCATGAACACTAGTCTACATGTCTACTGTAAACTACTAACTCCTGAATACTAGTCTACAAGTCTACTGTAAAACAACTAACTCCTGAACACTAGTCTACAAGTCTACTGTAAGAAAAACTATCTCCTGAACACTAGTCTACAAGTCTACTGTAAAACAACTAACTCCTGAACACTAGTCTACAAGTCTACTGTAAAACAACTAACTCCTGAACACTAGTCTACAAGTCTACTGTAAGAAAAACTATCTCCTGAACACTAGTCTACAAGTCTACTCTAAAACAACTAACTCCTGAACACTAGTCTACATGTCTACTGTAAAACAACTAACTCCTGAACACTAGTCTACAAGTCTACTGTAAAACAACTAACTCCTGAACACTAGTCTACAAGTCTACTGTAAAACAACTAACTCCTGAACACTAGTCTACAAGTCTACTGTAAAACAACTAACTCCTGAACACTAGTCTACAAGTCTACTGTAAAACAACTAACTCCTGAACACTAGTCTACATGTCTACTGTAAAACAACTAACTCCTGAACACTAGTCTACAAGTCTACAGTAAAACAACTAACTCCTGAACACTAGTCTACAAGTCTACTGTAAAACAACTAACTCCTGAACACTAGTCTACAAGTCTACTCTAAAACAACTAACTCCTGAACACTAGTCTACAAGTCTACTGTAAACTACTAACTCCTGCAAGACATCAGCACCAGCTTAAGAGCTTTATAGGAGTGGGATTTGGACTAACATCACACAAAATTGCTTCTTCAACATCTTCTTATCTCGGCGTAAGGAATCTGGAAAGAGCCCAGACAGGGTTTTCTCCCTTTAAATAACATTCAATCACTTCTCACTAAGACATTCCAAGTCTTAAAATATTTATTTAGCAGGGGGCAGAACAAGGTCATGGGCTTTATTTGGTTCATTTCAGTAGTTTGATGATTTTAAGGATTTTTTTGTTGTTGCTATTTTTGTTATCTGGGTTTAGCAGTCCCCTGTTTATTCTGTTCTGCTAAATCACTGTGCTGCTTAGACAGGAATATGGATTAGTATTGGGTTAGCAGAACACACACACACACACAGACAGACACACACACACACAGAGACAGACAGACACACACACACACACACACACACACACACACACACAGACACACACACGCACGCACACACACACACACACACACACACACACACACACACACACACACACACACACACACACACACACACACACACACACACACACACACACACACACACACACACAGACACACACACACACACAGACACACACACACACACACACACACACACACACACACACACACAGACACACACACACAGACACACGCACACACACACACGTACACACACACACAGACAGACACACACACACACACACAGACAGACACACACACACACACACACACGCACACACACACACACACACACACAGAGACAGACACACACACACACACACACACACAAACACACAGACAGACACACACACACACACAGACACACACACACACTGTATGGTATAGGTCTGGTCTGGTAGTGACTGAATGCATAGACTATATAAATACAAGACAAACTGGATTATGTGATTTATTTCATAACTAAGAGGATTTACTTTTATTTTATAGGATTTTAATTTTTCTGATCTGATGAGTTCTTCACCGTCTGGAGGGTTGGTCTATTTACCACTGGCCTACACACAACACCCCGTCATCTCAAAGGGGAAATACGTTTTTAGAAATGTTTATAAATTAATAAAAAATGAAAAGCTGAACTGTCTTAAGTCAATAAGTATTTAAACCCTTTGTTATGGCAAGCCTAAATAAGTTCAGGAAAAAAAACAATTTGCTTAACAAGTCACATAATAAGTTGCTTGGACAATAGTAGTGTTTAACATAATTTTTGTATGACTACCTCATCTCTGTACCCCACACATACAATTATCTGTAAGGTCCCTCAGTCGAACAGTGAATTTCAAACACAGATTTAACCACAAAGACCAGGGAGGTTTTCCAATGACTCGCAAAGAAGGGCACCTATTGGTAGATGGGTAAAATAAAAAAAACGCAGACATTGAATATCCCTTTGAGCATGGTGAAGTTATTAATTACACTTTGGACGGTGTATCAATACACCCAGTCACTAACTCAATTGCCGGAGGGGAAGGAAACCGCTCAGGGATTTTACCATGAGGCCAATGGTGACTTTAAAACAGTTAGAGTGTAATGGCTGTGATATGAGAAAACTGAGGATGGATCAACAACATTGTAGTTACTGCACAATACTAACCTAATTGACAGAGTGAAAAGAAGGAATCCTGTACAGAATAAAAATATTCCAAAACATGCATCCTGTTCAGGATAAGAAAAGAAACAGAATGGAGCTAAGCACAGGGAAAATCCTAGAGGAAAACCTGGTTCAGACACTGGGAGATGAATTAATCTTTCAGCAGGAAAATAACCTAAAACACAAGACCAAATCTACGCTGGAGTTGCTTACCAAGAAGACAGTGAATATTCTTGAGTTGCACAATCCAGGTGTGGAAAGCTCTTAGAGACTTACCCAGAAAGACTCACAGCTGTAATCACTGCCAAAGGTGCTAATACAAAGTATTGACTCAGGGGTGTGAATATTTATGTAAATGGTATATTTCGGTATTTCATTTTCAATAAATTTACAAAAATGTCTAAAAACATGTTTTCACTTTGTCATTATGGGGTATTGTGTGTAGATGGGTGAGAAAAAATAGATATTTAATCCATTTGGAATTCAGGCTGTAATACAACAAAATGTGGAATAAGTCAAGGGGTGTGAATACTTTCTGAAGGCGCTGTATTTTGGTGTTCTCTTCCAGTGATGATGACATCATATAGGTCTGGTCTCCCGGACACAGATTAAGGCCATATCCATTGAAATAGCTTTTTAGTCTAACATTAATCTGTGCCCAGGAAACTGACCCATAATGTTCCCAGTTCCCAGTTAGCAAAATGCTGCTACATGTTTTCAGAAGACACAGTAATTGTGTCCACTTAGATAATATTGACATTATAATGTTGTATCATAACCTTATGAGAACATTCAGCAGACATTCTCTGTTAGTGTAATCAGTTGTGGTTGGGCGAGGGAGGCTGAGGGGACATCAGAGGAACACGGTCTAACATTCAGAAAACTTTCAGCAAACGTCAGCAATGGTTGAGTTGAGAGAATCTGAGGGTTAATAAACCGAAGGAGGAAGGAGGAAGGAGGAAGGAGGAAGGAGGAGAGGATATAGGGGGGAGTGGAGAGGAGGGAAGAGAGGAGAGGAGGAGAGGATAGAGGGAGAGAGGCCAGAGGGAGCAGATGAGAGAGGGAGGAGAGGAGAGAGGATGGAGTGAGAGAGGCCAGAGGGAGGAGAGGAGAGAGGGAGAGAAGAGAGGAGAGGGAGAGTAGAGAGGAGGAGAGGAGAGGAGGAAGAGGAGAGGAGAGGAGAGGGAGAGGAGAGGAGAGGAGAGGAGAGGAGAGGAGAGGAGAGGAGAGGAGAGGAGAGGAGAGGATGGTGGGAGGATAGGAGAGGACAGAGGGAGGTGGAGAGACGAAGCAACACTCAATAATCTCTTACACTGACCTGACTTAGATCACACACACAGAGAGAACCCTATCCCTCCCAGTTACCTATCATGTTGAATAAACCTATCCCTCCCTGTTACCTATCATGTTGAATAACCCTATCCCTCACTGTTACCTATCATGTTGAATAAACCTATCCCTCCTCATGGCCTATCATGTTGAATAAACCTATCCCTCCCTGTTACCTATCATGTTGAATAAACCTATCCCTCCATATTACCTATCATGTTGAATAACCCTATCCCTCCCTGTTACCTATCATTTTGAATAAACCTATCCCTCCCCATTACCTATCATGTTGAATAAACCTATGCCTCCTCATTGCCTATCATGTTGAATAACCCTATCCCTCCCTGTTACATATCATGTTGAATAACCCTATCCCTCCCCGTTACCTATCATGTTGAATAAACCTATCCCTCCCCGTTACCTATCATGTTGAATAAACCTATCAGTCCCTGTTACCTATCATGTTGAATAAACCTATCCCTCCCTGTTACCTATCATGTTGAATAAACCTATCCCTCCCTGTTACCTATCATGTTGAATAAACCTATCCCTCCCCGTTACCTATCATGTTGAATAAACCTATCCCTCCCTGTTACCTATCATGTTGAATAAACCTATCCCTCCCTGTTACCTATCATGTTGAATAAGCCTATCCCTCCCTGTTACCTATCATGTTGAATAAACCTATCCCTCCCCGTTACCTATCATGTTGAATAAACCTATCCCTCCCTGTTACCTATCATGTTGAATAAACCTATCCCTCCCTGTTACCTATCATGTTGAATAAACCTATCTCTCCCATTTACCTATCATGTTGAATAAACCTATCTCTCCCTGTTACCTATCTCTCCCCGTTACCTATCATGTTGAATAAACCTATGCCTCCTCATTGCCTATCATGTTGAATAACCCTATCCCTCCCTGTTACTTATCATGTTGAATAAACCTATTCCTCCTCATGGCCTTTCATGTTAAATAACCCTAGCCCTCCTATATATCATAACCCTAGCCCACCTATATATAATAACCCTCCTATATATAATAACCCTAGCCCACCTATATATAATAACCGTATCCCTTCTATATATAATAACCCTAGCCCACCTATATATAATAACCCTCCTATATATAATAACCCTCCTATATATAATAACCCTATCCCTCCTATATATAATAACCCTAGCCCTTCTATATATAATAACCCTAGCCCTCCTATATATAATAACCATAGCCCTCCTATATATAATAACCCTATCCCTTCTATATATAATAACCCTCCTATATATAATAACCCTCCTATATATAACAACCCTAGCCTTCTGTATATAATAATAACCCTAGCCCATCTATATATAATAACCCTCCTATATATAATAACACTCCTATATATAACAACCCTAGCCTTCTGTATATAATAATAACCCCAGCCCATCTATATATAATAACCCTAGCGCTCCCATATATAATAACCCTAGCCTTTTGTATATAATAACCATATCCCATCTATATATAATAACCCTTGCCTTCTGTATATAATAACCCTAGCTCATCCATATATAATAACCCTAGCCCTCCTATATATAATAACCCTAGCCCATCTATATATAATAACCCTAGCGCTCCTATATAAATTTATAACCCTAGCCCATCTATATATAATAACCCTAGCCCTCCTATATATAATAACCCTATCCCATCTATATATAATAACCCTAGCCTTCTGTATATAATAACCCTAGCCCATCTATATATAATAACCCTAGCCCTCCTATATATAATAACCCTAGCCCATCTATATATAATAACCCTAGCGCTCCTATATATATTTATAACCCTAGCCCATCTATATATAATAACCCTAGCCCTCCTATATATAATAACCCTAGCCCATCTATATATAATAACCCTAGCGCTCCTATATATATTTATAACCCTAGCCCATCTATATATAATAACCCTAGCCCTCCTATATATAATAACCCTAGCCCATCTATATATAATAACCCTAGCGCTCCTATATATATTTATAACCCTAGCCCATCTATATATAATAACCCTAGCGCTCCTATATGTCACGGTTTCGGCCGAGGCTGCTCCTCCTGGTTCGGGCAGGCTTCGGCGGTCGTCGTCCCCGGAGTACTAGCTGCCACCGATCTATGTTTCATGTTCGTTTGGTTTTGTCTTGATGTTGTACACCTGTGTCTTGTTAGTCCTCGTTAGTGTCCTATTTAGTTCTCGTTGTGTGTGTTTGTCTTTGTGTGTGATTGCTCTTCTGTTTCGTGTGGGAGCTACGTACTTCCCTCCAGTGTTTTGGAGAGGTTTTTCGCACATGTTAGTGCGCCGTTTGTTGGACGCCTGTGTGCGCCGTTATTTCGCCTTCGGGCTTATTGTGCTTATTTTCTACGTGAATATTGCACTAAAGTCTTTTGGACTGAGCTTCTGCGTCCTGCACTTGATTCATGCACCACACCCACCTTCAGCACCCCTTGACACTATATCTATTTATAACCCTAGCCCATCTATATATAATAACCCTAGTGCTCCTATATCTATTTATAACCCTAGCGCTCCTATATATATTTATAACCCTAGCGCTCCTATATATATTTATAACCCTAGCGCTCCTATATATATTTATAACCCTAGCCTTCCTATATGTAATAACTCTAGCGCTCCTATATATATTTATAACCCTAGCGCTCGTATACATTTAATAACCCTAGCGCTCCTATATATATTTATAACCCTAGCCTTCCTATATGTAATAACTCTAGCTCTCCTATATATATTTATAACCCTGGCGCTCCTATATATATATAATAACCCTAGCGCTCCTATATATATTTATAACCCTAGCCTTCCTATATGTAATAACTCTAGCGCTCCTATATATATTTATAACCCTTGCGCTCCTATATATATAATAACCCTAGCGCTCCTATATATAATAACCCTAGCGCTCCTATATATATTTATAACCCTAGCCTTCCTATATGTAATAACTCTAGCGCTCCTATATATATTTATAACCCTAGCGCTCCTATATATATAATAACCCTAGCGCTCCTATATATATTTATAACCCTAGCGCTCCTATATATATTTATAACCCTAGCGCTCCTATACATATTTATATCCCTAGCCCTCCTATATATATTTATAACCCTAGCCCTCCTATATATATTTATAACCCTAGCCCTCCTATATATATTTATAACCCTAGCCCTCCTATATATATTTATAACCCTAGCCCTCCTATATATATTTATAACCCTAGCCCTCCTATATATATTTATAACCCTAGCCTTCCTATATATATTTATAACCCTAGCGCTCCTATATATATTTATAACCCTAGCGCTCCTATATATATTTATAACCCTAGCCCTCCTATATATATTTATAACCCTAGCCCTCCTATATATATTTATAACCCTAGCCCTCCTATATATATTTATAACCCTAGCCCTCCTATATATATTTATAACCCTAGCCCTCCTATATATATTTATAACCCTTGCGCTCCTATATATATAATAACCCTAGCGCTCCTATATATAATAACCCTAGCGCTCCTATATATATTTATAACCCTAGCCTTCCTATATGTAATAACTCTAGCGCTCCTATATATATTTATAACCCTAGCGCTCCTATATATATAATAACCCTAGCGCTCCTATATATATTTATAACCCTAGCGCTCCTATATTTATTTATAACCCTAGCGCTCCTATACATATTTATAACCCTAGCCCTCCTATATATATTTATAACCCTAGCCCTCCTATATATATTTATAACCCTAGCCCTCCTATATATATTTATAACCTTAGCCCTCCTATATATATTTATAACCCTAGCCCTCCTATATATATTTATAACCCTAGCCCTCCTATATATATTTATAACCCTAGCCTTCCTATATATATTTATAACCCTAGCGCTCCTATAAATATTTATAACCCTAGCGCTCCTATATATATTTATAACCCTAGCCCTCCTATATATATTTATAACCCTAGCCCTCCTATATATATTTATAACCCTAGCCCTCCTATATATATTTATAACCCTAGCCCTCCTATATATATTTATAACCCTAGCCCTCCTATATATATTTATAACCCTAGCCCTCCTATATATATTTATAACCCTATCCCTCCCTGTTACCTATCATTTTGAATAAAACCTATCCCTCCCCATTACCTATCATGTTGAATAAACCTATGCCTCCTCATTGCCTATCATGTTGAATAACCCTATCCCTCCCTGTTACATATCATGTTGAATAAACCTATCCCTCCCGTTACATATCATGTTGAATAACCCTATCCCTCCCCGTTACCTATCATGTTGAATAAACCTATCCCTCCCCGTTACCTATCATGTTGAATAAACCTATCAGTTTCTGTTACCTATCATGTTGAATAAACCTATCCCTCCCTGTTACCTATCATGTTGAATAAACCTATCCCTCCCTGTTACCTATCATGTTGAATAAACCTATCCCTCCCCGTTACCTATCATGTTGAATAAACCTATCCCTCCCTGTTACCTATCATGTTGAATAAACCTATCCCCTCCCTGTTACCTATCATGTTGAATAAACCTATCCCTCCCTGTTACCTATCATGTTGAATAAACCTATCCCTCCCCGTTACCTATCATGTTGAATAAACCTATCCCTCCCTGTTACCTATCATGTTGAATAAACCTATCCCTCCCTGTTACCTATCATGTTGAATAAACCTATCTCTCCCATTTACCTATCATGTTGAATAAACCTATCTCTCCCTGTTACCTATCTCTCCCCGTTACCTATCATGTTGAATAAACCTATGCCTCCTCATTGCCTATCATGTTGAATAACCCTATCCCTCCCTGTTACTTATCATGTTGAATAACCCTATTCCTCCTCATGGCCTTTCATGTTAAATAACCCTAGCCCTCCTATATATAATAACCCTAGCCCACCTATATATAATAACCCTCCTATATATAATAACCCTAGCCCACCTATATATATAATAACCCTCCTATATATAATAACCCTCCTATATATAATAACCCTATCCCTCCTATATATAATAACCCTAGCCCTTCCATATATAATAACCCTAGCCCTCCTATATATAATAACCATAGCCCTCCTATATATAATAACCCTATCCCTTCTATATATAACAACCCTAGCCTTCTGTATATAATAATAACCCTAGCCCACCTATATATAATAACCCTCCTATATATAATAACCCTCCTCTATATAACAACCCTAGCCTTCTGTATATAATAATAACCCTAGCCCATTTATATATAATAACCCTCCTATATATAATAACACTCCTATATATAACAACCCTAGCCTTCTGTATATAATAATAACCCCAGCCCATCTATATATAATAACCCTAGCGCTCCTATATATAATAACCCTAGCCTTTTGTATATAATAACCCTATACCATCTATATATAATAACCCTAGCCTTCTGTATATAATAACCCTAGCCCATCTATATATAATAACCCTAGCCCTCCTATATATAATAACCCTAGCCCATCTATATATAATAGCCCTAGCGCTCCTATATAAATTTATAACCCTAGCCCATCTATATATAATAACCCTAGCCCTCCTATATATAATAACCCTATCCCATCGATATATAATAACCCTAGCCTTCTGTATACAATAACCCTAGCCCATCTATATATAATAACCCTAGCCCTCCTATATATAATAACCCTAGCCCATCTATATATATAATAACCCTAGCGCTCCTATATATATTTATAACCCTAGCCCATCTATATATAATAACCCTAGCCCTCCTATATATAATAACCCTAGCCCATCTATATATAATAACCCTAGCGCTCCTATATATATTTATAACCCTAGCCCATCTATATAAATAACCCTAGCGCTCCTATATGTCACGGTTTCGGCCGAGGCTGCTCCTCCTGGTTCGGGCAGGCTTCGGCGGTCGTCGTCCCCGGAGTACTAGCTGCCACCGATCTATGTTTCATGTTCGTTTGGTTTTGTCTTGATGTTGTACACCTGTGTCTTGTTAGTCCTCATTAGTGTCCTATTTAGTTCTCGTTGTGTGTGTTTGTCTTTGTGTGTGATTGCTCTTCTGTTTC
The DNA here is from genome assembly GCF_020615455.1 of Coregonus clupeaformis. Taxonomy (NCBI): domain Eukaryota; kingdom Metazoa; phylum Chordata; class Actinopteri; order Salmoniformes; family Salmonidae; genus Coregonus; species Coregonus clupeaformis. Next base: position 60,029,124 of record NC_059199.1, on the reverse strand, counting down.
GTGTTGGAGCTACGTACTTCCCTCCAGTGTTTTGGAGAGGTTTTTCGCACATGTTAGTGCGCCTTTTGTTGGACGCCTGTGTGCGCCGTTATTTCGCCTTCGGGCTTATTGTGCTTATTTTCTACGTGAATATTGCACTAAAGTCTTTGGACTGAGCTTCTGCGTCCTGCGCTTGATTCATGCACCACACCCACCTTCAGCACCCCTTGACACTATATCTATTTATAAACCTAGCCCATCTATATATAATAACCCTAGTGCTCCTATATCTATTTATAACCCTAGCGCTCCTATATATATTTATAACCCTAGCGCTCCTATATATATTTATAACCCTAGCGCTCCTATATATATTTATAACCCTAGCCTTCCTATATGTAATAACTCTAGCGCTCCTATATATATTTATAACCCTAGCGCTCGTATATATTTAATAACCCTAGCCCTCCTATATATATTTATAACCCTAGCGCTCCTATATATATTTATAACCCTAGCCCTCCTATATATATTTATAACCCTAGCCCTCCTATATATATTTATAACCCTAGCGCTCCTATATATATTTATAACCCTAGCGCTCCTATATATATTTATAACCCTAGCGCTCCTATATATATTTATAACCCTAGCCTTCCTATATGTAATAACTCTAGCGCTCCTATATATATTTATAACCCTAGCGCTCGTATATATTTAATAACCCTAGCCCTCCTATATATATTTATAACCCTAGTGCTCCTATATCTATTTATAACCCTAGCGCTCCTATATATATTTATAACCCTAGCGCTCCTATATATATTTATAACCCTAGCCTTCCTATATGTAATAACTCTAGCGCTCCTATATATATTTATAACCCTAGCGCTCGTATATATTTAATAACCCTAGCCCTCCTATATATATTTATAACCCTAGCGCTCCTATATATATTTATAACCCTAGCCCTCCTATATATATTTATAACCCTAGCCCTCCTATATATATTTATAACCCTAGCCCTCCTATATATATTTATAACCCTAGCCCTCCTATATATATTTATAACCCTAGCCCTCCTATATATATTTATAACCCTTGCGCTCCTATATATATAATAACCCTAGCGCTCTATATATAATAACCCTAGCGCTCCTATATATATTTATAACCCTAGCCTTCCTATATGTAATAACTCTAGCGCTCCTATATATATTTATATCCCTAGCGCTCCTATATATATAATAACCCTAGCGCTCCTATATACATTTATAACCCTAGCGCTCCTATATTTATTTATAACCCTAGCGCTCCTATAAATATTTATAACCCTAGCCCTCCTATATATATTTATAACCCTAGCCCTCCTATATATATTTATAACCCTAGCCCTCCTATATATATTTATAACCTTAGCCCTCCTATATATATTTATAACCCTAGCCCTCCTATATATATTTATAACCCCTAGCCCTCCTATATATATTTATAACCCTAGCCTTCCTATATATATTTATAACCCTAGCGCTCCTATATATATTTATAACCCTAGCGCTCCTATATATATTTATAACCCTAGCCCTCCTATATATATTTATAACCCTAGCCCTCCTATATATATTTATAACCCTAGCCCTCCTATATATATTTATAACCCTAGCCCTCCTATATATATTTATAACCCTAGCCCTCCTATATATATTTATAACCCTAGCCCTCCTATATATATTTATAACCCTATCCCTCCCTGTTACCTATCATTTTGAATAAAACCTATCCCTCCCCATTACCTATCATGTTGAATAAACCTATGCCTCCTCATTGCCTATCATGTTGAATAACCCTATCCCTCCCTGTTACATATCATGTTGAATAAACCTATCCCTCCCGTTACATATCATGTTGAATAACCCTATCCCTCCCCGTTACCTATCATGTTGAATAAACCTATCCCTCCCCGTTACCTATCATGTTGAATAAACCTATCAGTTTCTGTTACCTATCATGTTGAATAAACCTATCCCTCCCTGTTACCTATCATGTTGAATAAACCTATCCCTCCCTGTTACCTATCATGTTGAATAACCCTATCCCTCCCTGTTACATATCATGTTGAATAAACCTATCCCTCCCGTTACATATCATGTTGAATAACCCTATCCCTCCCCGTTACCTATCATGTTGAATAAACCTATCCCTCCCCGTTACCTATCATGTTGAATAAACCTATCAGTTTCTGTTACCTATCATGTTGAATAAACCTATCCCTCCCTGTTACCTATCATGTTGAATAAACCTATCCCTCCCTGTTACCTATCATGTTGAATAAACCTATCCCTCCCCGTTACCTATCATGTTGAATAAACCTATCCCTCCCTGTTACCTATCATGTTGAATAAACCTATCCCTCCCTGTTACCTATCATGTTGAATAAACCTATCCCTCCCTGTTACCTATCATGTTGAATAAACCTATCCCTCCCCGTTACCTATCATGTTGAATAAACCTATCCCTCCCTGTTACCTATCATGTTGAATAAACCTATCCCTCCCTGTTACCTATCATGTTGAATAAACCTATCTCTCCCATTTACCTATCATGTTGAATAAACCTATCTCTCCCTGTTACCTATCTCTCCCCGTTACCTATCATGTTGAATAAACCTATGCCTCCTCATTGCCTATCATGTTGAATAACCCTATCCCTCCCTGTTACTTATCATGTTGAATAACCCTATTCCTCCTCATGGCCTTTCATGTTAAATAACCCTAGCCCTCCTATATATAATAACCCTAGCCCACCTATATATAATAACCCTCCTATATATAATAACCCTAGCCCACCTATATATAATAACCCTCCTATATATAATAACCCTCCTATATATAATAACCATATCCCTCCTATATATAATAACCCTAGCCCTTCTATATATAATAACCCTAGCCCTCCTATATATAATAACCATAGCCCTCCTATGTATAATAACCCTATCCCTTCTATATATAACAACCCTAGCCTTCTGTATATAATAATAACCCTAGCCCACCTATATATAATAACCCTCCTATATATAATAACCCTCCTCTATATAACAACCCTAGCCTTCTGTATATAATAATAACCCTAGCCCATTTATATATAATAACCCTCCTATATATAATAACACTCCTATATATAACAACCCTAGCCTTCTGTATATAATAATAACCCCAGCCCATCTATATATAATAACCCTAGCGCTCCTATATATAAATAACCCTAGCCTTTTGTATATAATAACCCTATCCCATCTATATATAATAACCCTAGCCTTCTGTATATAATAACCCTAGCCCATCTATATATAATAACCCTAGCCCTCCTATATGTAATAACCCTAGCCCATCTATGTATAATAACCCTAGCGCTCCTATATAAATTTATAACCCTAGCCCATCTATATATAATAACCCTAGCCCTCCTATATATAATAACCCTATCCCATCGATATATAATAACCCTAGCCTTCTGTATACAATAACCCTAGCCCATCTATATATAATAACCCTAGCCCTCCTATATATAATAACCCTAGCCCATCTATATATATAATAACCCTAGCGCTCCTATATATATTTATAACCCTAGCCCATCTATATATAATAACCCTAGCCCTCCTATATATAATAACCCTAGCCCATCTATATATAATAACCCTAGCGCTCCTATATATATTTATAACCCTAGCCCATCTATATATAATAACCCTAGCGCTCCTATATGTCACGGTTTCGGCCGAGGCTGCTCCTCCTGGTTCGGGCAGGCTTCGGCGGTCGTCGTCCCCGGAGTACTAGCTGCCACCGATCTATGTTTCATGTTCGTTTGGTTTTGTCTTGATGTTGTACACCTGTGTCTTGTTAGTCCTCATTAGTGTCCTATTTAGTTCTCGTTGTGTGTGTTTGTCTTTGTGTGTGATTGCTCTTCTGTTTCGTGTTGGAGCTACGTACTTCCCTCCAGTGTTTTGGAGAGGTTTTTCGCACATGTTAGTGCGCCTTTTGTTGGACGCCTGTGTGCGCCGTTATTTCGCCTTCGGGCTTATTGTGCTTATTTTCTACGTGAATATTGCACTAAAGTCTTTTGGACTGAGCTTCTGCGTCCTGCGCTTGATTCATGCACCACACCCACCTTCAGCACCCCTTGACACTATATCTATTTATAAACCTAGCCCATCTATATATAATAACCCTAGTGCTCCTATATCTATTTATAACCCTAGCGCTCCTATATATATTTATAACCCTAGCGCTCCTATATATATTTATAACCCTAGCGCTCCTATATATATTTATAACCCTAGCCTTCCTATATGTAATAACTCTAGCGCTCCTATATATATTTATAACCCTAGCGCTCGTATATATTTAATAACCCTAGCGCTCCTATATATATTTATAACCCTAGCCTTCCTATATGTAATAACTCTAGCGCTCCTATATATATTTATAACCCTGGCGCTCCTATATATATAATAACCCTAGCGCTCCTATATATATTTATAACCCTAGCCTTCCTATATGTAATAACTCTAGCGCTCCTATATATATTTATAACCCTTGCGCTCATATATATATAATAACCCTAGCGCTCCTATATATAATAACCCTAGCGCTCCTATATATATTTATAACCCTAGCCTTCCTATATGTATTAACTCTAGCGCTCCTATATATATTTATAACCCTAGCGCTCCTATATATATAATAACCCTAGCGCTCCTATATATATAATAACCCTAGCGCTCCTATATATATTTATAACCCTAGCGCTCCTATACATATTTATAACCCTAGCCCTCCTATATATATTTATAACCCTAGCCCTCCTATATATATTTATAACCCTAGCCCTCCTATATATATTTATAACCCTAGCCCTCCTATATATATTTATAACCCTAGCCCTCCTATATATATTTATAACCCTGGCCCTCCTATATATATTTATAACCCTAGCCTTCCTATATATATTTATAACCCTAGCGCTCCTATATATATGTATAACCCTAGTGCTCCTATATATATTTATAACCCTAGCCCTCCTATATATATTTATAACCCTAGCCCTCCTATATATATTTATAACCCTAGCCCTCCTATATATATTTATAACCCTAGCCCTCCTATATATATTTATAACCCTAGCCCTCCTATATATATTTATAACCCTAGCCCTCCTATATATATTTATAACCCTAGCCCTCCTATATATATAATAACCCTTGCCCTCCTATATATATTTATAACCCTAGCCCTCCTATATATATTTATAACCCTAGCCCATCTATATATATAATAACCCTAGCCCTCCTATATATATTTATAACCCTAGCCCTCCTATATATAATAACCCTAGCCCTCCTATATATATTTATAACCCTAGCCCTCCTATATATATTTATAACCCTAGCCCTCCTATATATATTTATAACCCTAGCCCTCCTATATATATTTATAACCCTAGCCCTCCTATATATATTTATAACCCTAGCCCTCCTATATATATTTATAACCCTAGCCCTCCTATATATATTTATAACCCTAGCGCTCCTATATATATAATAACCCTAGCCCTCCTATATATATTTATAACCCTAGCCCTCCTATATATATTTATAACCCTAGCCCTCCTATATATATATTTATAACCCTAGCCCTCCTATATATATTTATAACCCTAGCCCTCCTATATATATAATAACCCTAGCCCTCCTATATATATTTATAACCCTAGCCCTCCTATATATATGTCACGTTTCGGCCGAGGCGGCTCCTTCTCCTTGTTCGGGCAGGCTTCAGCGGTCGTCGTCTCCGGAGTACTAGCTGCCACCGTTCGATGTTTCATGTTAGATTGGTTTTGTCTGTTTGTTACACCTGTTCATTGTTAAGTGTTCATTAGGCACCCTATTTAGTTCTCTTGTGTTTGGTCAGGTGTTGTGTGTAATTGTTCGATGTCACGTGTTGTTGTTGGTCCGCTGTTCTGTGCTCTCTGTATTTCGTTTTGTTTAAGAGAGTCCTGCACGTTGTGCGCATTTACTTTGGACATTCCAGTGTGCGTATGTTTCGCCTGTGGCCTGTTGCCGTGTTGGCTTGTACTGTTGGACTTCACTTTAGACATCTGTTTTTTGAATCTCTGTGTCCTGCGTGTGATTCCACGTTCCCTCTACACTCAACCCTGACAGAATTACACACCATCTATATGGAATCAGCAGGAGCACCCGCACCCACCGAGATCATGGAGGAGCGCCTTCATGGTCAGGAGGACAGAATCAACCAAATCGGGCACGCCCTGGACCGAGTGATGAACACCCTCCATCGATGGGAGACCAGCGGGGTACCCACACCCCCACCTACCGCACCATCACCATCGGTCAGCCCGCCCGTCCAACTCCCGGAACCCGGAACGACGGCACCGCTGCCGGGTGTCAGGGGTTCCTGTTACAAGTTGAACTCTACCTCGCCACCGTACACCCGGCGCCCTCGGGACACGAGAGCGTTTCCGCCCTCATCTCCTGTCTCACCGGCAAGGCGTTGGAGTGGGCCAACGCCGAATGGAGGAGAATAGACGCCGCTACTATCACCTATGCGGAGTTCTCCCGCCGCTTCAGTGCAGTGTTCGACCATCCACCAGAGGGGAAGGCGGCGGGGGAGCGTCTATTCTACCGCCGGCAGGGGATGAGGAGCGCTCAGGAGTTTGCACTGGAGTTCCGGACTCTAGCGGCAGATGCAGGGTGGAATGAGCGGGCACTCATAGACCACTTCCGCTGCAGCCTCGGGAGGACGTCCGCAGAGAGTTGGCGTGCAGGGATACTACGCTTTCATTTGACCAGTTGGTTGACATGGCCATTCGGCTGGACACCCTGCTCGCTACCCGCGGACGTCCCAGGTGGGGGTCGCCCATTCCACCCTCCAGCACCTCCGAGCCGAGCCCGATGGAGCTCGGAGGTGCTGGCGCTAGAGGAAGGAGAAGAAGGAGCCCGAGGGGGGCCGTCCCCTGCACCAACTGTGGCCGTGGAGGGCACACCGCGACTAGGTGCTGGGGAGTGTCCCCTGGTGGAGGAGAAGTCAGGTCACACATTGGGGAGTCCTCCCAGGTGAGTAGGCGCCCCACTTACCCAGAGCTTTCTGTCGTACACATAACCATACCTGTTTGTTTTCCACAGGTTGCACCTCGTTCCCAGCATAAGGCGCTAGTAGATTCAGGCGCAGCTGGGAATTTTGTAGATCGCAAATTCTGTGTAGAGTTAGGGATTCCTCTCCTTCCGGTTAATAATCCTTTCCCTGTACATGCCCTAGATAGTCGTCCGTTAGGATCCGGGTTGATTAGGGAGGTCACAGCGCCACTTAGGATGGAGACGCAGGGGGGTCATGAGGAGACGATTCAGCTCTATCTGATCGACTCTCCTGCGTATCCGGTGGTACTGGGGCTTCCCTGGTTGATTACCCATGATCCTACTATTTCGTAGCGAGAGAAGGCTCTTAAAGGGTGGTCTGCTCAGTGTGAGGGGCTATGTCTGGGTGTTTCCGTAGGGGCGACCTCGGTGGAGAGTCCGAACCAGATGCCCGCATTGCACATTCCCCCCGAGTATGAGGATTTGGCACTCGTGTTTAGCAAGACAAGAGCGGCACGGTTGCCACCTCATAGACAGGGGGGTTGTGCGATAGACCTCCAGGCAGGAGCTGCGCTCCCGCGGAGCCATGTGTATCCGTTGTCACAGGAGGAGAAGAGGGCAATGGAGACATACATTGCCGAGTCTCTGAGACAGGGTTACATACGGCCCTCCACTTCACCCGCGTCCTCTAGCTTCTTTTTTGTGAAGAAAAAGGATGGAGGTTTGCGCCCGTGTATTGATTACCGCGGTCTAAATCAGGTTACTGTGAAATATAGTTATCCACTTCCGCTGATTGCGACTATGACGGAGTCATTACACGGGGCACGGTTCTTCACAAAATTGGACCTCAGGAGCGCATATAACTTGGTGCGCATTAGAGAGGGCGATGAATGGAAGACAGCATTTGGTACTACCTCCGGTCATTACGAGTATCTCGTCATGCCATACGGGTTAATGAATGCTCCATCAGTCTTCCAATCCTTTGTAGATGAGATTTTCCGGGACATGCAGGCGCAGGGAGTAGTGGTGTACATAGACGATATTCTGGTGTACAGTTCTACCCGGGCCGAACATGTAGCCCTGGTGCGCAGAGTATTGAGGAGATTGTTGGAGCATGACCTGTATGTCAAAGCCGAGAAATGTCTGTTCTTCCAGGAATCGGTCTCCTTTTTGGGTTATCAGTTGTCTGCGTCAGGGGTGAGGATGGAGGTTGACCGTGTGTCAGCCGTGCGTAATTGGCAAACCCCAACCACGGTTAAAGAGGTGCAGCAGTTCTTGGGTTTTGCGAATTACTACCGGAGGTTTATCCGGGGTTTTGGACAGGTGGCAGCTCCCATAACGTCCCTTCTGAAGGGGGGTCCAGTGCGCTTGCGGTGGTCAGCTGAGGCGGACAGGGCTTTTGGGAAACTGAAGGACCTGTTTACCTCGGCTCCAGTGCTGGCGCACCCGGATCCTACTTTACCATTCCAAGTGGAGGTGGACGCGTCTGAAGCCGGTATCGGGGCTGTTCTCTCACAACGGTCCCGCACACCACCTAAACTCCGCCCCTGTGCTTTTTATTCGAAAAAGCTCAGTCCGGTGGAGCGTAATTATGACGTAGGGGACAGGGAGCTGTTAGCCGTGGTACAGGCCCTAAAGGTGTGGAGGCATTGGCTTGAGGGGGCTCAACACCCTTTTCTCATTCTGACTGACCACCGTAACCTGGAATACATTCGGGCAGCTAGGAGACTGAATCCTCGCCAGGCTCGGTGGACTATGTTTCTAGCCCGGTTCGTGTTTAAGATCACTTACATCCCTGGGTCCCAGAGTGGGAAGGCAGATGCCCTGTCTCGGCGGTATGACACGGAGGAGAGGTGCGTGGAGCCCACTCCCATACTACCTAAGTCTTGTCTGGTTGCACCGGTGGTATGGGAGGTCGATGCGGAGATCGAGCGGGCATTACGCACCGACCCTAGCCCTCCACAGTGTCCGGTGGGTCGGACGTACGTCCCGCTCGAGGTCCGGGATCGGCTTATTTATTGGGCTCACACGTCACCCTCCTCTGGGCATCCAGGTATTGGCCGGACGGTGCACTGTCTTAGTACAAAGTACTGGTGGCCAACGTTAGCCAGGGATGTGAGGATTTATGTCTCCTCCTGCTCAGTGTGTGCCCAGTGTAAGGCGCCCAGACACTTGCCCAGGGGTAAGTTACAACCCCTGCCCGTTCCACAACGACCCTGGTCTCACCTCTCGGTGGATTTTGTTACCGACCTTCCCTCCTCACAGGGGAATACCACCATCCTGGTCGTTGTGGATCGGTTCTCGAAGGCCTGTCGTCTCCTTCCCATGCCGGGTCTTCCTACTGCCCTACAGACCGCTGAGGCTCTATTTACTCACGTCTTCCGGCATTACGGGGTACCCGAGGATATAGTGTCTGATCGAGGCCCCCCAGTTTACCTCCAGAGTCTTGAGAGCGTTTATGGAACGGTTGGGGGTTTCGGTGAGCCTTACCTCGGGTTACCACCCGGAGAGTAATGGGCAGGTCGAACGTGTCAACCAGGATGTGGGTAGGTTTCTGAGGTCATATTGCCAGGGCCGGCCGGAGGAGTGGGCAAGATATGTGCCCTGGGCCGAGATGGCACAGAACTCTCTCCGCCACTCCTCCACTAAACTAACCCCTTTCCAGTGTGTGTTAGGGTACCAGCCGGTTCTGGCACCTTGGCATGAGAGCCAGATCGAGGCCCCTGCGGTGGATGAGTGGGTGCGGCGCTCGGAGGAGACGTGGAACGCTGCACATGTCCATCTGCAGCGAGCCATCCGTCGACAGAAGACGAGCGCCGACCTCCACCGCAGTGAGGGGCCAGTGTACGCACCTGGAGATCGAGTCTGGCTCTCAACCAGAAACCTGCCCCTCCGCCTGCCCTGCCGGAAGCTGGGTCGGCGGTTTGTGGGGCCTTTTAAAGTCCTGAGGAGATTGAACGAGGTGTGTTACAGGTTACAACTGCCCATTGATTACAAAAATATTAACCCCTTGTTCCATGTGTCTCTCCTCAGGCCGGTGGTAGCTGGTCCACTCCAGGACTTTGAGATAGAAGAGACTCCTCCGCCCCCGTTGGACATCGAGGGGGCTCCGGCGTACACTGTTCGGACCATCCTAGATTCGAGATGCCGGATGGGGGTCTCCAATATCTCGTGGAGTGGGAGGGGTACGGCCCGGAGGAGCGGTGCTGGGTGCCGAGGAGGGACATCCTAGACCCGTCTCTTCTGACCGAGTTCCATCGTGGTCATCCTACGCGCCCTGCTCCGCGTCCTCCTGGTCGTCCCCGAGGCCGGGGGCGGCGCACGGCTGGAGCCGCGCGTCAAGGGGGGGGTACTGTCACGGTTTCGGCCGAGGCGGCTCCTTCTCCTTGTTCGGGCAGGCTTCGGCGGTCGTCGTCTCCGGAGTACTAGCTGCCACCGTTCGATGTTTCATGTTAGATTGGTTTTGTCTGTTTGTTACACCTGTTCATTGTTAAGTGTTCATTAGGCACCCTATTTAGTTCTCTTGTGTTTGGTCAGGTGTTGTGTGTAATTGTTCGATGTCACGTGTTGTTGTTGGTCCGCTGTTCTGTGCTCTCTGTATTTCGTTTTGTTTAAGAGAGTCCTGCACGTTGTGCGCATTTACTTTGGTCATTCCAGTGTGCGTATGTTTCGCCTGTGGCCTGTTGCCGTGTTGGCTTGTACTGTCGGACTTCACTAAAGACATCTGTTTTTTGAATCTCTGTGTCCTGCGTGTGATTCCACGTTCCCTCTACACTCAACCCTGACAATATATGTATAACCCTAGCCCTCCTATATATATTTATAACCCTAGCCCTCCTATATATATAATAACCCTAGCGCTCCTATATATATAATAACCCTAGCCCTCCTATATATATAATAACCCTAGCGCTCCTATATATATTTATAACCCTAGCCCTCCTATATATATTTATAACCCTAGCCCTCCTATATATATTTATAACCCTAGCCCTCCTATATATATTTATAACCCTAGCCCTCCTATATATATTTATAACCCTAGCCCTCATATATATATTTATAACCCTAGCGCTCCTATATATATTTATAACCCTAGCCCTCCTATATATATTTATAACCCTAGCCCTCCTATATATATAATAACCCTAGCCCTCCTATATATATAATAACCCTAGCGCTCCTATATATATAACAACCCTAGCCCTCCTATATATATAATAACCCTAGCCCTCCTATATATATAATAACCCTAGCGCTCCTATATATATAATAACCCTAGCCCTCCTATATATATTTATAACCCTAGCCCTCCTATATATATAATAACCCTAGCCCTCCTATATATATAATAACCCTAGCCCTCCTATATATATTTATAACCCTAGCCCTCCTATATATATTTATAACCCTAGCCCTCCTATATATATTTATAACCCTAGCCCTCCTATATATATTTATAACCCTAGCCCTCCTATATATATTTATAACCCTAGCCCTCCTATATATATTTATAACCCTAGCCCTCCTATATATATTTATAACCCTAGCCCTCCTATATATATTTATAACCCTAGCCCTCCTATATATATTTATAACCCTAGCCCTCCTATATATATTTATAACCCTAGCGCTCCTATATATATTTATAACCCTAGCCCTCCTATATATATTTATAACCCTAGCCCTCCTATATATATTTATAACCCTAGCCCTCCTATATATATTTATAACCCTAGCCCTCCTATATATATTTATAACCCTAGCCCTCTAGGAGGTCAGATATAATCCTTTTTATATCCACTCTGAAACAGACATGCACAGGCTCAATATCGCTCAAAGAACTACTGAGAGATTTACATTTTAGTCATTTAGCAGACGCTCTTATACAGAGCGACTTACAGGTAATGAGTGCATACATTTTCATACTGGCCCACGAACCTATAACCCTGGCGTTGCAAGTGCCGTGCTCTACCAACTGAGCTACAGCGTACTACAGGAGATGAACGAATAATATCTCTGATACCACTGAGAGATGACTGAGGGTGACGTTGTGATGATGTTATCTGTGGAAGACTATTGAGGGAAGCAGAATCAAGGCCTCTTTCTCCTCCCCCACCCTCTCACTTCTCTCACTCTCTCTCTCTCTCTCTCTCTCTCTCTCTCTCTCTCTCTCTCTCTCTCTCTCTCTCTCTCTCTCTCTCTCTCTCTCTCTCTCTCTCTCTCTCTCTCTCTCTCTCTCTCTCTCTCTCTCTCTCTCTCTCTCTCTCTCTCTCTCTAACGCTCTCTCTCTCTCGCTCGCTCTCTCTCTCTCTCTCTCTCTCGCTCTCTCTCTCTCTCTCTCTCTCTCTCTCTCTCTCTCTCTCGCTCTCTCTCTCTCTCGCTCTCTCTCTCTCTCTCGCTCTCTCTCTCCTCTCTCTCTCTCTCTCTCTCTCTCTCTCTCTCTCTCTCTCTCTCTCTCTCTCTCTCTCTCTCTCTCACACACACACCGTCACACACAAAAGTTTGGGGTCTGCTGCTATCCCTTTAAGCAACCCTCCTTCATGTGTCTTGAGTTGTTCTCTTTCCAGGACTGTTTCCTATTATGAATGTCCATTAAGTCTCCTTATGCTGCAGCTGCCTGAGCTATCTGCACGTTAATCAACATGAACAGGTTTGTTATAGCTCTGAAATCGGCCTAGCGTGACTTTCTAGGAACTTAATGACCTACAGTGAGGGAAAAAAAGTATTTGATCCCCTGCTGATTTTGTACGTTTGCCCACTGACAAAGACATGGTCAGTCTATCATTTTAATGGTAGGTTTATTTGAACAGTGAGAGACAGAATAACAACAAAGAAATCCAGAAAACGCATGTTAAAAATGTTATAAATTGATTTGCATTTTAATGAGGGAAATAAGTATTTCACCCCTCTGCAAAACATGACTTAGTACTTGGTGGCAAAACCCTTGTTGGCAATCACAGAGGTCAGACGTTTCTTGTAGTTGGCCACCAAGTTTGCACACATCTCAGGAGGGATTTTGTTCCACTCCTCTTTGCAGATCTTCTCCAAGTCATTAAGGTTTCGAGCATGACGTTTGGCAACTCGAACCTTCAGCTCCCTCCACAGATTTTCTATGGGATTAAGGTCTGGAGACTGGCTAGGCCACTCCAGGCCTTAATGTGCTTCTTCTTGAGCCACTTCTTTGTTGCCTTGGCCGTGTGTTTTGGGTAATTGTCATGCTGGAATACCCATCCACAACCCACTTTCAATGCCCTGGCTGAGGGAAGGACGTTCTCAACCAAGATTTGACGTAGATGGCCCCGTCCATTATCCCTTTGATGCGGTGAAGTTTACCTGTCCACTTAGCAGAAAAACACCCCCAAAGCATAATGTTTCCACCTCCATGTTTGATGGTGGGGATGGTGTTCTTGGGGTCATAGGCAGCATTCCTCCTCCTCCAAACACGGCGAGTTGAATTGATGCCAAAGAGCTCGATTTTGGTCTCATCTGACCACAACACTTTCACCCAGTTCTCCTCTGAATCATTCAGATGTTCATTGGCAAACTTCAGACAGGCCTGTATATGTGTTTTCTTGAGCAGGGGGACCTTGCGGGCGCTGCAGGATTTCAGTTCTTCACGGCGTAGTGTGTTACCAATTCTTTTCTTGGTGACTATGGTCCCAGCTGCCTTGAGATCATTGACAAGATCCTCCCATGTAGTTCTGGGCTGATTCCTCACCGTTTTCATGATAATTGCATCTCCACAAGGTGAGATCTTGCATGGAGCCCCAGGCCGAGGGAGATTGACAGTTCTTTTGTGTTTCTTCCATTTGCGAATAATCGCACCAACTGTTGTCACCTTCTCACCAAGCTGCTTGGCGATGGTCTTGTAGCCCATTCCAGCCTTGTGTAGGTCTACAATCTTGTCCCTGACATCCTTGGAGAGCTCTTTGGTCTTGGCCATGGTGGAGAGTTTGGAATCTGATTGATTGATTGCTTCTGTGGACAGGTGTCTTTTATACAGGTAACAAGCTGAGATTAGGAGCACTCCCTTTAAAAGTGTGCTCCTAATCTCAGCTCGTTACCTGTATAAAGGACACCTGGAAGCCATACATCTTTCTGATTGAGAGGGGGTCAAATACTTATTTCCCTCATTAAAATGCAAATCATTTCATAACATTTTTGACATGCATTTTTCTGGATTTTTGTTGTTGCTATTCTGTCTCTCACTGTTCAAATAAACCTACCATAAAAATTATAGACTGATCATTTCTTTGTCAGTGGGCAAACATACAAAATAAGCAGGGGATCAGCAGGGCCTCCTATAGGGCCTCCTGTAGCTCAGTTGGTAGAGCATGGCACTTGCAACGCCAGGGTTGTGGGTTTGATTCCCACGGGGGGCCAGTATGAAAAATGTATGAAGTCGCTCTGGATAAGAGCGTGAGTAAAATGGGTTCAAATACTTTTTTTCCCTCACTGTAACGCCAGCTTGAACACACTAAAGTGCACATGTATCCAGACAGAGAACACACACTTATTATGAGACGCATGCACGGACACACGCACACACAAACGCACGCACCCGCACACAGACCCACACACGCACACACGCGCACACACACACGCGCACGCACACACACACACAATTGTCAAACTTGAGTAAAAGTAAAGATATCTTGATAGAAAATGACTCAAGTAAAAGTGAAAGTCACCCAGTAAAATACTACTTGAGTAAAAGTCTAAAAGTATTTGGTTTTAAATATACTTAAGTATCAAAAGTAAATGTAATTGCAAAAATATACCTAAGGATCAAAAGTAAAAGTATAAATACTTTCGAACTGCTTATATTAAGGAAACCAGACAGCACAATGATTTTTTAATTTGTTATTTACGGATAGCCAGGGGCACACTACAACACACAGACATAATTTACAAATGAAGCATTTGTGTTTAATGAGTCCGCCAGATAAGAGGCAGTAGGGAGTAAAAATAACATTATTTTCTTCAGGAATGTAGTGAAGTAAAAGTAAAAGTACAGATACCCCCAAAAAATACTGAAGTAGTACTTTAAAGTATTTTAATTTAAGTACTTTACCCTTTACACCACCGCACGCACACACACACACACACACACACACAAACACACACACACACACACACACACACACACATACATACAAACAAACACACACACACACACACACACACACACACACACACACACACACATGGGATTTGGGCATTATCTGTTGATTGAGCAGGAACCAATGGTCTTTTCACTCTAGGGATCTACTTAGGGGATCTACAGTAGGCCTGCTATCTCATCAAGTAAAATCATTTTCTTATGAAACAGGAGGGCTTGCAGAAATCAGAGACCTGACATGTTTCTCCAATATATCACTGTTCAGATCAAAACATCTACATACCAGTACAGTAAAGTAGACTACAGTACATAACCAATCATATCAGTACCGTAAAGTAGGCTACAGTACATAACCAATCATAACAGTACAGTAAAGTAGGCCACAGTACATAACCAATCATAACAGTACCGTAAAGTTGGCTACAGTACAGTCGTGGTCAAAAGTTTTGAGAATGACACAAATATAAATTTTCACAAAGTCTGCTGCCTCAGTTTTGATGATGGCAATTTGCATATACTCCAGAATGTTATGAAGAGTGATCAGATTAATTGCAATTAATTGCAAAGTCCCTCTTTGCCATGAAAATGAACTTAATCCTAAAAAAAACTTTTCCACTGCATTTCAGCCCTGCTACAAAAGGACCAGCTGACATCATGTCAGTGATTCTCTCGTTAACACAGGTGAGAGTGTTGACGAGGACAAGGCTGGAGATCACTCTGTCATGCTGATTGAGTTAGAATAACAGACTGGAAGCTTTAAAAGGAGGGTGGTGCTTGAAATCATTGTTCTTCCTCTGTTAACCACGGTTACGTGCAAGGAAACATGTGCCATCATCATTGCTTTGCACAAAAAGGGCTTCACAGGCAAGGATATTGCTGCTAGTAAGATTGCACCTAAATCAACCATTTATCGGATCATCAAGAACTTCAAGGAGAGAGGTTCAATTGTTGTGAAGAAGGCTTCTGGGTGCCCAAGAAAGTCCAGCAAGCGCCAGGACCATCTCCTAAAGTTGATTCAGCTGTGGGATCGGGGCACCACCAGTGCAGAGCTTGCTCAGGAATGGTAGCAGGCAGGTGTGAGTGCATCTGCACGCACAGTGAGGCGAAGACTTTTGGAGGATGGCCTGGTGTCATGAAGGGCAGCGAGGAAGCCACTTCTCTCCATTAAAAACATCAGGGACAGACTGATATTCTGCAAAAGATACAGGGATAAAGTCATTTTCTCTGATTAATCCCTTTCCGATTGTTTGGGGCATCCGGAAAAAAGCTTGTCCGGAGAAGACAAGGTGAGCGCTACCATCAATCCTGTGTCATGCCAACAGTAAAGCATCCTGAGACCAATCATGTGTGGGGTTGCTTCTCAGCCAAGGGAGTGGGCTCACTCACAATTTTGCCTAAGAACACAGACATGAATAAAGAATGGTTCCAACACATCCTCAGAGAGCAACTTCTCCCAACCATCCAAGAACAGTTTGGTGACGAACAATGCCTTTTCCAGCATGATGCAGCACCTTGCCATAAGGCAAAAGTGATAACTAAGTGGCTCGGGGAACAAAACATCGACATTTTGTGTCCATGGCCAGGAAACTCCCCAGACCTTAATCCCATTAAGAACTTGTGGTCAATCCTCAAGAGGCGGGTGGACAAACAAAAACCCACAACTTCTGAAAAACTCCAAGCATTGATTATGCAAGAATGGGCTGCCATCAGCCAGGATGTGGCCCAGAAGTTAATTGACAACATGCCAGGGCGGATTGTAGAGGTCTTGAAAAAGAAGTGTCGACACTGCAAATATTGACTCTTTGCATAAACTTAATGTAATTGTCAATAAAAGCCTTTGACACTTATGGAATGCTTGTAATTATACTTCAGTATACCATAGTAACATCTGACAAAAATATCTAAAAACACTGAAGCAGCAAACTTTGTGAAAACCAATACTTGTGTCATTCTCAAAACGTTTGACCACGACTGTACATAACCAATCCTAACAGTACCGTAAAGTCGGCTACAGTACATCTGAAGCACAATATGGCTCTAAGCCCACTGATCTTCCCCCGCCCTGTGGTTTTCCTCTTAAGTAAATAAACACTGCTGCAGCCCGATGAGCTCACCGCTTCCTAAACGTTGCTGTTCCCTCAGGCACAGATCTAGAATCAGCGTACTCTCCCTTAGACATAACCTTAATCTTGAGAGGGGAAATTGGAGAATTCACCTTAGATCAGTGTCTTAGTGTAACTTCAGGCATCTCCCCCTGAGAACGAGCAGACAGTACGGTTGCTAAAGAAACAAGAACCATAAAACTGGTTATCACCATGGTATCGCCACGGTTCCTGACAGTACACCATATATAGAGTGCATTCGGAAAGTACTCAGACCCCTTGACTTTTTCCACATTTTGTTCAGTTACAGCCTTATTCTAAAATGGATTAAATACTTTTTTTACTCATCAATCTACAAACAATACCACATAATGACAAAGCGAAAACAGGTTTTTAGACGTTTTTGCAAATGTAAAAAAAATATAAAAAATACCTTATTTACATAAGTATTCTACCCCTATGCTATGAGACTCAGGTGCATCCTGTTTCCATTGATCATCCTTGAGATGTTTCTACAACTTGTCCACCTGTGATAAATTCAATTGATTGGACATGATTTGGAAAGGCACACACCTGTCTATATAAGGTCCCACAGTTGACAACGCATGTCAGAGCCAAAACCAAGCCATGAGGTCGAAGGAATCGTCCATAGAGCTCAGAGACAGGATTGTGTCGAGGCACAGATCTGGGGAAGGGTACCAAAAAATGTCTGCAGCATTGAAGGTCCCCAAGAACACAGTGGCCTTCATCGTTCTTAAATGGAAGAAGTTTGGAACCACCAATACTTTTCTCAGAGCTAGCCGCCCAGCCAAACTGAGCAATAGGGGAGAGGGGCCCTGGTCAGGGACTGAGAGTCACTCTGACAGAGCTCCAGAGTTCCTCTGTGGAGATGGGAGAACCTTCCAGAAGGACAACCATCGCTGCAGCACTCCACCAATCAGGCCTTTATGGTAGAGTGGCCAGACGGAGCCACTCCTCAGTAAAAGGCACATGACAGCCCGCTTGGAGTTTGCCAAAAGGCACCTAAAGGACTCTCAGACCATGAGAAACAAAATTATTTGGTCTGATGAAACCAAGATTGAACTCTCTGGCCTGAATGCCAAGGGTCATGTCTGGCACCATCCCTACGGTGAAGCATGGTGGTGGCAGCATCATGCTGTGGAGATGTTTTTCAGCGGCAGGGACTGGGAGAGTAGTCAGGATCGAATGGAGCAAAATACAGAGAGATCCTTGATGAAAACCTGCTCCAGAGCACTCAGGACCTCAGACTGGGGCTAAGGTTCACCTTCCAACAGGACAACGACCCTAAACACACAGCCAAGACAATGCAGGAGTGGCTTCGGGACAAGTCTCTGAATATCCTTGAGTGGCCCTTCCAGAGCCCGGACTTGAACCCACTCGAACATCTCTGGAGGACCTAAAAAAAGCTGTGCAGCGACACTCCACATCCAACCTGACAGAGCTTGAGAGGATCTACAGAGAAGAATGGGAGAAACTCCCCAAATATAGGTTTGCCAAGCTTATAGCGTCATACCCAAGAAGACTCAAGGCCATAATCGCTGCCAAAGGTGCTTCAACAAATTACTGCGTAAAGGGTCTGAATAATTATGTAAACATTATATTTCCGTTAATTATTTATTTAATTAATCCTAAAAGGTTTTTGCTCTGTCATTATGGGATATTGTCAGTGCCGATTTTAGCATGTACATCTTGGTGGGGCAAAACAAAACAAAAAATGTTTTGATGCATGCCAGCAAAGCCAATACACAACACAACACTAAACAATGCACTATAACGGTGACAACCGGTGCCCAATAGCAGAGCTTTCTTTTCAGCACCATGGAGTGAATCCTTACCACCGCTACACCTGGCTATCAGCGGAGCCTTGTCTGGCAGCGAAACAGTTCATTCAGCCCCATTTGCTGCCTTTTTAAAAAACATAGCTCATATTGCTGACTTGCTTAAACAAATGTGGTTTCTACTGACAATTGAGATGTACAAACTATGGCATAAGGGAACGACGAGCGGATTTGAGTCCATCCGTCATTTCAATTAAGACATTAATGAGCGAGCTAAGATGGACGTAGTCAATATAACTATTTGTTCAGCACTTTTGAAATGTACAGCGACAGAATTCAGAACATGGGCCACTCTTACATTATTCTCCCTGTACACCAAGTAAGAACCGTAGTATCAATAAAGGAAGCAGACAATGAAAGCTCTTACAGTATTCGATGATTACATTTCTCTAAAACAGGCCATAGGCTACATGTTCATCAAGTCAGAACAGTAGGCTAAGTTATGAGGAAGGAAAGGGACTAAATGATTAGGGTGAGGCACATGGGCTACCAACAGCTTACTACACAACATACACTTAGTATTACTTTCTTAGATACAGTATACATATCTCCCTGGCACATTACATAATTTATGCAGCAGCATACAATACATTTGTGGACTCACCTTGTTGTGCTGTGCTCACTTGAACAGGAAGGGAGCGCGGCGGTCCAGCTTGTGGGCTCTAGAAAGAGGCCCGAAATTCCGACTTGGAATTCCGAGTTGGATGACCATTCAAAATAATTTTCCGTATTTTCCCAGTCGGAGCTAGTTTTATCCGAGTTCCCAGTTGTCTTGAACTCACTGATGTCTAAGATTTCCCAGTTCAGAGTTTCCAGTTGTTTTGAACGCGGCAGAAGTCATGCTGGATTGACAGCATGGCCATTGTATTCAAACTTTTCTGGCCCATGGCGTTACCCCCTTTTTCATGATATCCAACTGGTAGTTACGATCTTGTCTCATAGCTGCAACTCCCCTACGGACTCAGCGGTCGAGAGCCAAGCCGCACTGCTTCTTGACACACTGCTCGCTTAACCCGGAAGCCAGCCGCACCGATGTGTCAGAGGAAACACTGTCGAACTGACGACCGGCCCGCCACAAGGAGTCACTAGAGCACGATGAGACAAGGACATCCTGGCTGGCCAAACCACCCATGTGCCTCATGGGTCTCCCGGTCACCGCCGGCTGTGATACAGCCTGGAATCAATCACGGGGCTGCAGTGGCGCCTTAGCACTCATTGTTGAATTTGCGATTTCCAACTTGTGTAATGTTTATGTCCAATGGCCGATGAGCACCGATATGTTTTAGGATTGAAAAGGATTTGCCAGTAGATTGCCGACTTGATGCATGATGATGACTGCTTGTCTAACTTGCTGGCTAAGATTTTGAAAGCATGATGTTGACATGATCAGTCCAATCAAAGCTATGGTAGATATAATGTGATTTGATGTCATTTGTTCTGTGGCCAATGACCTTGAGACTTCTTGGATGGGCACTTCTAATGTAAGTTTATGGCAGCACCCAAATGGCTTGAATTTTCGATCTCTACCCATAGATTTTGCGGTGACGTAGTGTCCCCGTGAGTGACAGAACACTGAGCCAATCACAACACAACTAGAGAACATTACCAACCCCTATGGTCCGTATTTTCAGCTGGCTGCCCACCACCACAGAAAGCACTGAGCTAGGCTGAAACACCTGCATTTTGGAGCTGCCTTACTCAAGAAAGGCAAAAAAGAGACCATGCTTGTATGCAGCTAAATTATTATTTATTTTTTACATTGTTTGCAAACTGATTTGTGACACGTATTAATGCCAAAGTAACATGCAAAACAGCCACAGGAAAAAAAGAATAACAAATGTTTTTTTAGCTAAACAGGTCAAAAAAAAGGTGGGGCTCTGCATGATGGGTATGATGCATGATGGGTATTGTGTGTAGATTGATGAGGAAAAAATACAATTTAATCAATTTCAGAATAAGGCTGTAATGTAACAAAATGTGGAAAAAGTCAATGGGTCTGAATACTTTCCGAATGCACTGTATATCCTGCACTGTAAACAATTATTTGTTGTTTCAGCTTATTATTTCCAGTCAAAGTGCCCTTTGTCAAGCTCAATCAACTTTATAGATCCTAACTTACACCAAATGTACTTTGACTAATAAAAGATAGTTAAGTCAACTTCACCATTTGTCAGTATAACCTACTCTTCCTATTTGAATCAATTTCAACTTTAGTTATTTCAACTTTAAATGTACAGTTATCCTAACTTACACCCAATTTACTTTGACTAATAAAAAAAAGTAATGTCAACTTTACAGTTTGTCAATATAACCTACCATTTACATTTGAATCAATGTAGGTTTTAGTAGCAATTACTAGCCTCCATTTTGAAATGACTTAACATTTTCAATTAATATAATTTACAGTCAAGTTAAGTAGCAAATATGTACATTGACAAAACAACCCTGACAATGATATAATAGAAGTTACGGTAGGAAACCATCTGTCTGTTGCCCATGTGCGAGCTTTATCGACAGTTTACAAAACTGGCAATGCACTCAGCAATGTCAGCCAACTAACTACAAAGACATTCTCAGTAACGGTTACAGGAACTTTTTCCTTGTTGCTTTTTACATGTGGTTGTTTATATACCTTCATTGAATGCACTAACTGAAGTTGCTATGGATAAAAGTGTCTGCTAAATGACAAAAAAATGTAAATGTTGAAAAAATTAACGGTTGCAAAGCATGCTGGGTATTATTCTAATGAGCTCCACCTTTCCCCCAAAAAAGTTGAAGTCATCTGAACTTAACATTTTTAGTCAACACATGGTTGTGAATTTTCTAAGTGGAGTAAATACATAGTTCTTCGCCTGATTCAACTTGATTTCATAAGTTAAGAAAATGTGATATGTTTTAGTTATCTAAACTTGACATTTTAACTCAACACAACTGTTATGTTGCTTCAGTTGTTTTGACTTCATGGTTGTGAATTTCTACATTAAGTAAACATTGTTTTTTGCTAACTCAACTTGATTTAATACGTTTTCACATTTTGAGTGAGTTAAATATTTTTGGTTTGGCTAGATTTAGTTGACTTGGCTAGATAAAACTAGTAATTTTGATTGAATCTCAATATCTTTTTTTACAGTGTGGTTAAATATAGACTGAATACATATGACCTGTATTGTCTCATTGTATTCTATTATCTCTCTCTCTCCTCTATCTATCACACTACCTTCCCCCTCTATCTATCACACTGCCTTCCCCCTCTATCTATCACACTGCCTTCCCCCTCTATCTATCACACTACCTTCCCCCTCTATCTATCACACTACCTTCCCCCTCTATCTATCACACTACCTTCCCCCTCTATCTATCACACTGCCTTCCCCCTCTATCTATCACACTACCTTCCCCCTCTATCTATCACACTACCTTCCCCCTCTATCTATCACACTACCTTCCCCCTCTATCTATCACACTACCTTCCCCCCTCTATCTATCACACTACCTTCCCCCTCTATCTATCACACTACCTTCCCCCTCTATCTATCACACTACCTTCCCCCTCTATCTATCACACTACCTTCCCCCTCTATCTATCACACTACCTTCCCCCTCTATCTATCACACTACCTTCCCCCTCTATCTATCACACTACCTTCCCCCTCTATCTATCACACTACCTTCCCCCTCTATCAATCACACTATCTCTCTCTACCCCTCTATCTATCACACTACCTTTCTCCTCTATCAATCACACTATCTCTCTCTCCCCCTCTATCTATCACACTACCTTTCTCCTCTATCAATCACACTATCTCTCTCTCCCCCTCTATCTATCACACTACCTTTCTCCTCTATCAATCACACTATCTCTCTCTCCCCCTCTATCTATCACACTACCTTCCTCCTCTATCTATCACACTATCTCTCTCTCCCCCTCTATCTATCACACTACCTTTCTCCTCTATCAATCACACTATCTCTCTCTCCCCCCTCTATCTATCACACTACCTTTCTCCTCTATCAATCACACTATCTCTCTCTCCCCCTCTATCTATCACACTACCTTTCTCCTCTATCAATCACACTATCTCTCTCTACCCATCTATCTATCACACTACCTTTCTCCTCTATCAATCACACTATCTCTCTCTACCCCTCTATCTATCACACTACCTTTCTCCTCTATCAATCACACTATCTCTCTCTCCCCCTCTATCTATCACATTACCTTTCTCCTCTATCAATCACACTATCTCTCTCTCCCCCTCTATCTATCACATTACCTTTCTCCTCTATCTATCACACTATCTCTCTCTCTCTCTCTCTCTCTCTCTCTCTCTCTCTCTCTCTCTCTCTCATCTCTATATATTACTCTCTCTCTCTCTCTCTCTCTCTCTCTCTCTCAATTTCAATTCAATTCAATTTAAGGGCTTTAACATTGCCAAAGCAAGTGAAATAGATCATAAACAAAAGTGAAATAAACAACAGTAAACATTACACTCACAAAAGTTCCAAAAGAATAAAGACATTTCAAGTTTCATATTATGTGCAAATAGTTAAAGTACAAAAGGGAAAATAAATAAACATAAAATAGGTTGTATTTACAATGGTGTTTGTTATTCACTGGTTGCCCTTTTCTTGTGGCAACAGGTCACACATCTTGCTGCTGTGATGGCACACTGTGGTATTTCACCCAATATATATGGGAATTTATCCAAATTAGATTTTTTTCAAATTCATTGTGGGTCTGTGTAATCTGAGGGAAGTATGTGTCTTTAATATGGTCATACATTTGGTAGGAGGTCAGGAAGTGCAGCTCAGTTTCCACGTCATTTTGTTGGCAGTGTGAACATTGCGTGTCTTCTCTTGAGACCCAGGTCTGCCTACGGTGGCCTTTCTCAATAGCAAGGCTATGCTCACTGAGTCTGTACATATTCAAAGCTTTCCTTAAGTTTGGGTCACTCACAGTGGTCAGGTAATCTACCACTGTGTCCTCTCTGTTTAGGGCCAAATAGCATTCTAGTTTGCTCTGTTTTTTTGTTAATTCTTTCCAATGTGTCAAGTAATTCTCTTTTTGTTTTCTCATGATTTGGTTGGGTCTAATTGTGTTGCTGTCCTGGGACTCTGCGAGGTCCGTTTGTGTTCGTGAACAGAGCCCCAGGACCAGCTTGCTTAGGGGACTCTTTCTCCAGGTTAATCTCTCTGTAGGTGATGGCTTTGTTATGGAAGGTTTGGGAATCACTTCATTTTAGGTGGTTGTAGAATTTAACGGCTCTTTTCTGGATGTTGATAATTAGTAGGTATCGGCCTAATTCTGCACTGCATGCATTATTTGGTGTTTTACGTTGTACACTGAGGATATTTTTGCAAAATTCTGCATGCAGTCTGAATTTGGTGTTTGTCCCATTTTGTGAATTCCTGGTTGGTGAGCGGACCCCAGACCTCACAACCATGAAGGGCAATGTGTTCTATAACTTAATCAAGTATTTTTAGCCAGATCCTAATTGGCATGTCGAATTTTATGTTCCTTTTGATGGCATAGAAGGCCCTTCTAGGTGCTGCTGTAGGCCCTCCTTGGTTGGTGACAGAAGCACCAGATCATCAGCAAATATTAGACATTTTACATCAGATTTAAGTAGGGTGAGGCCAGGAGCTGCAGAATGTTCTAGTGCCCTCGCCAATTCTTTGATATAAATGGTGAAGAGGGTGGGGCTTGAACTGCATCCCTGTCTCACCCCATGGCCCTGTGGAAAGAAATGTGTGTGTTTTTTGCCAATTTTAACCGCACACTTGTTGTTTGTGTACATGGATTTTATAATGTCGTATGTTTTTCCCCCAACCCCACTTTCCATCAATTTGTATAGCAGACCCTCATGCCAAATTGAGTCAAAAGCCTTTTTGAAATCAACAAAGCATGAGAAGACTTTGCTTTGTTTTGTATTGTTTGTTTGTCAAGTAGGGTGTGCAGGGTGAATACGTGGTCTGTCGTACGGTAATTTGGTAAAAAGCCAATTCTTTTGCTGTTTGTTCCTTGTTATAGCGCCAAAAAGATTGGAGAAGTGGTTTACCCATACATCTCAGTTTTGGATAGATAGCTCTTCGTGTTGTTGAAAGTTTAGTGTTTTCCAATTTTCCCAGAAGTGGTTAGAGTCAATGGATTCTTCAATTACATTGAGTGGATTTCTGACGTGCTGTTTCTTCTTTTTCCGTAGTGTATTTCTGTATTGTTTTAGTGATTCACCATGGTGAAGGCGTAGGCTCAGGTTTTCTGCGTCTCTATGTTTTTGGTTGGATAGGTTTCTCAATGCCTTTCTTAGGTTTTTGCATTCTTCATCAAACCATTTGTCATTGTTGTTACTTTTCTTCGGTTTTCTGTTAGAGATTTTTAGATTTCATAGGGAAGCTGAGAGGTCAAATATACTGTTTAGGTTTTCTACTGCCAAGTTTACACCTTCTCTCTCACTCTCTCTCCCTCTCTCTCCCTCTTTCACTTTTTCCCTCAATTTCTTGTCCCTTCTTTTCCATTACTGCTCTCACAGATTACAGATGCACAGAGAGACTGGAGTGTGCCATCCTATGCTTGCTCCTGTGGACAGATAGACAGATGGATCAGACATACTGACGGACAGACAGGCATGTATGCCTTAAAGTCACGTCACTCTTCTGTGGACAAAAACATGCCATCTGTCAGAAGTTAAATGAATTCACCTTTAACTTCACTCGCTCACTCTTTCTCTCCATAGACATATATCGAATGCTCACCAGGCCTCAAATGGGACACAGAGTGAGAGAGGGAGGAAGAGAGAGAGAGTGAGAGAGGGAGGAAGAGAGAGGGAGAGAGAGAGGGAGAGAGAGAGAGAGAGAGAGAGAGAGAGAGAGAGAGAGAGAGAGAGAGAGAGAGAGAGAGAGAGAGAGAGAGAGAGAGAGAGAGAGAGAGAGAGAGAGAGAGAGAGAGAGAGAGAGAGAGAGAGAGAGAGAGAGAGAGAGAGAGAGAGAGAGAGAGAGAGAGAGAGCGATAGAAAGAGAAAGAGAAAGAGAAAGAGAAAGAGAAAAAGAGAGTGGAGTTGACAGGGTCAATTGGAGATGCACTTCAGCCTGACATTTAGCATTACAAAGGGCTAACGTACGCTCTCACTATCATAAAATATATTTTTTTGCTTTATGCTTGTGTACTATTGTTTTTTTTTTTTATCTCAGAGCACAAACAGTCTTAAAATAGAATTCACAAAGAATAGGCAGGAAAAACAGAAATGGTAATTCAATAGCTGAGATATAATCTCAATAACTGAGATATAATCTCAATAGCTGAGATATAATCTTAATAGCTGAGATATAATCTTAATAGCTGAGATATAATTAATCCACCATAATTCAAACCTTATTCCTTTATTTTGTGTATTTTGTTAGCTCAACCCATTTCTCCTTCTTTAACGTGTATGCATAAACACTGGCAATATGTTTATGAAAGTCATTGATAATAAACAAATAAACACATTGGTTAGTATCTTGAATTGAGTGTTTGCTTTCCAATACACAGTATGTATTAAATAAATGTCCATGTCCAACTCAGGTCCAGCTCTCTTCCCTCCTCTGACACCTGAAACACATGTATGTTGTTCATCCACTATTCCATGAGATGAAGTATCTACCCTTCTGTATTGTGTCTATGATAAATGATGTAGTATCTACCCTTCTGTATTGTGTCTATGATAAATGATGTAGTATCTACCCTTCTGTATTGTGTCTATGATAAATGATGTAGTATCTACCCTTCTGTATTGTGTCTATGATAAATGATGTAGTATCTAGTCTTCTGTATTGTGTCTATGATAAATGATGTAGTATCTAGTCTTCTGTATTGTGTCTATGATAAATGATGTAGTATCTAGTCTTCTGTATTGTGTCTATGATAAATGATGTAGTAGCTAGTCTTCTGCATTCTGTCTATGATAAATGATGTAGTATCTAGTCTTCTGTATTGTGTCTATGATAAATGATGTAGTAGCTAGTCTTCTGCATTCTGTCTATGATAAATGATGTAGTATCTAGTCTTCTGCATTCTGTCTATGATAAATGATGTAGTATCTAGTCTTCTGTATTGTGTCTATGATAAATGATGTAGTAGCTAGTCTTCTGCATTCTGTCTATGTAGCTACTGGTAACTTTTAGCAACTGTGGTTAGTTGTTTCCAATGTTATTTCACGCTTAAGAGTACCTGTGATTGAGCCAGCTAGCTGCCTACCATTCAGCTGTGTTTCTAACCTCATTATCCGAGGCATTAACGTTAGGTGGTTGGTAGCTGCTGTACTTAATTACAGCTACTGATTGCAGTCTGCCACCCAGACAGCTAAGTTTGGCTTTATACATAGCTTGGGCTTTGTCGAGTAAGGCTTAAACTATGTATTTAGATTGTAGTTAGGTATTATAGGTAGGCATCGTGGGCTGTATATTATTAGGTATTATAGGTAGGCATCGTGGGCTGTTGTGGGTAGTTGTTGTATGTAGTTATTGTAGGTTACTTTTGTATTCGGCGGTGCTGGGTGTAGCACGAAGCTAGCTAGCTAACTCACCTCCTGAACTAGCTGGCGAGTAGCTATTAGCAACGGTAGCTACTAAATACAATATCCTTTTAGCCAGCTACATTCGTTCGCAGCGACGCCGTTTTTCAAACAAAGTCAACACAGCAGCCATTGCTAGCTAGCCAACACTACCAGCTAGCTGTACTGTAGTAGCTAAATAAAATATATTTGCGCTAGCTAGCCAACGTTTAATTATTGCTGCGTTATGAAAGAACTAGACACGGACACGAATTATCTGTTTAGTGTGTTAACACACTATTGGTAGTTTGTTGTAACCAAGTATTGGTGCTAAACTGTGTGTTATTGGATGCTAGCATGCTAGTTAGCTATGGCGTCATAGTTAGCTAGCTGAATAAAGTAAGTTGAGTCCATTCCTTGAAACATTGAACCGCTGTAGTTTACAACAATTCTAATTTCTAAAGTGGAAGTTGGGAGAGTTTTATTCGGGTGGTTCAGTGAAACAATTATAGTTTCTGAGGTGGAAGTTGGGAGAGTTATATTTTTTTGGTGAGGGAGGCCCTGCTCTCTCCTTTCCCAGATGTTTAGTTCATTTCATTCCGATCTCCTCTGCATTATTGTAGCCATCTGCTACAGCCTGTCAACTATGCCTCTGCCTATCCCTGTTCTCTCCTCTCCGCACAGGCTACACAAACGCCTCACACCGCGTGGCTGCTGCCTCTCTAACCTGGTGGTCCCTGCACGCACCACACACCTGGAGTTCCAGGTCTCAGGCAGCCTCTGGAACTGCCGTTCTGCTGCCAACAAGGCTGACTTCATCCCAGCCTATGCTACCCTCCAGTCCCTCGACTTCCTGGCGCTGACGGAAAGATGGATTACCACTGAAAACACTGCTACTCCTACTGCTCTCTCCTCGTCTGACCATGTGTTCTCGCATACCCCGAGAGCATCTGGTCAGAGGGGTGGTGGCACAGGAATCCTCATCTCTCCCAAGTGGTCATTCTCAATTTTTCCCCTAACCCATCTGTCTATCTCCTCATTTGAATTCCACGCTGTCACAGTCACTAGCCCATTTAAGCTTAATATCCTTGTCATCTATCGCCCTCCAGGTTCCCTTGGAGAGTTCATCAATGAGCTTGACGCCTTGATAAGTTCCTTTCCTGAGGATGGCTCACCCTTCACAGTTTTGGGGGATTTCAACCTCCCTACGTCTACATTT
Organism: Coregonus clupeaformis; assembly: GCF_020615455.1. NCBI lineage: Eukaryota > Metazoa > Chordata > Actinopteri > Salmoniformes > Salmonidae > Coregonus > Coregonus clupeaformis. The sequence goes on along the minus strand of NC_059199.1, from coordinate 60,000,159 downwards.
GACTCATTTCTCTCTGCCTCCTTCTTTCCACTCCTCTCCTCTTTTGACCTCACCCTCTCACCGTCCCCCCTACTCACAAGGCAGGCAATACGCTTGACTTCATCTTTACTAGATGTTGCTCTTCTACTAATCTCACTGCAACTCCCCTCCATGTCTCCGACCACTACTTTGTATCCTTTTCTCTCTCGCTCTCCTCCAACACTACTCACTCTGCCCCTACACAGATGGTAACGCGCCGCCGCGAACCTTCGCTCTCTCTCTCCCACTACTCTCTCCTCTTCCATCCTATCATCTCTTCCCTCTGCTCAATCCTTCTCCCTCCAATCTCCTGATTCTGCCTCCTCAACCCTCCTCTCCTCCCTTTCTGCATCATTTGACTCCCTGTGTCCCCTATCCTCCCGGCCGGCTCGGTCCTCCCCTCCAGCTCTGTGGCTTGATGACTCATTGCGAGCTCACAGAACAGAGCTCCGGGCAGCTGAGCGGAAATGGAAGAAAACTAAACTCCCTGCCGACCTGGCATCTTTTCACTCCCTCCTCTCTACATTTTCTTCATCTGTTTCTGCTGCTAAGGCCACTTTCTACCACTCTAAATTCCAAGCATCTGCCTCTAACCCTAGGAAGCTCTTTGCCACATTCTCCTCACTGCTGAATCCTGTTTGACTTCTTTCTCCCCTCTCTCTCCAGATAAAATCTTGCGACTAGTGACTGCAGGCCGCCCAACAACCTGCCCGCTTGACCCCATCCCCTCCTCTCTTCTCCAGACCATCTCCGGTGACCTTCTCCCCTACCTCACCTCGCTGATCAACTCATCCCTGACCGCTGGCTATGTCCCTTCCGTCTTCAAGAGAGCGAGAGTTGCACCCCTTCTCAAAAAACCAACACTCGATCCCACTGATGTCAACAACTACAGACCAGTATCCCTTCTTTCTTTTCTTTCCAAAACTATTGAGAGTGCCGTCTTTAGCCAACTCTCTTGCTATCTCTCTCAGAATGACCTTCTTGATCCAAACCAGTCAGGTTTCAGGACTGGTCATTCAACTGAGACTGCTCTTCTCTGTGTCACGGAGGCTCTCCGCACTGCTAAAGCTAACTCTCTCTCCTCTGCTCTTGTCCTTCTAGACCTGTCTGCTGCCTTTGATACTGTGAACCATCAGATCCTCCTCTCCACCCTCTCCGAGCTGGGCATCTCCGGCGCGGCTCACTCCTGGATTGCGTCCTACCTGACCGGTCGCTCCTACCAAGTGGCGTGGCGAGAAGCTGTCTCCGCACCACGTGCTCTCACCACTGGTGTCCCCCAGGGCTCAGTTCTAGGCCCTCTCCTTTTCTCCCTATACACCAAGTCACTTGGCTCTGTCATATCCTCACATGGCCTCTCCTATCATTGCTACGCTGACGATACACAACTAATCTTCTCCTTTCTCCCTTCTGATAACCAGGTGGCGAATCGCATCTCTGCATGTCTGGCAGACATATCAGTATGGATGACGGATCCCCATCTCAAGCTGAACCCTGGCAAGACGGAGCTGCTCTTCCTCCTGGGGAAGGACTGCCCGTTCCATGATCTCGCCATCACGGTTGACAACTCCGTTGTGTCCTCCTCCCAGAGTGCGAAGAGCCTTGGCGTGACCCTGGACAACACCCTGTCTGTTATGTGGGCAGCTTGTCTCTCCCTTTTCTGTTTCCCTTCCTCCTTGTTTTGTCCCCTCTGTCTGTTGTATCTGTATGTGTGTTTGTCCCCTTTATGTGGGTGTGTCTGGAGTGGATCAGGGGGCGTGCTCAGGATCTGCCTCTCCTGTGCAGCTGCGGGTTGTTTCCAGTGATTCCTGCCTACGCAGCTGCATCCTATTCTCTCATCAACCTGCACTACTAATTCCGGGGCATGGCTCTCCACCGGCGCCAGATCGTTGTTCTTACCAGAGCGGTAACTTGGCTCACCAGTAAAGTTATTTTGTCTTTGTCTTCAGCCTGGCTCTCCACTCTCCTTAACCTGTCGTTTGTTTTGTCTTCAGTTCAGACATACCTCCCAACCTGCCTGCCTTCCTGCCTGCCGGTCTGCCTGCCTGCCTGCCTGCCTGCCTCAGCCTCTCCTTCCTCCGGAGCCGACTAGCCCACTCTGTTCCTTTACTTCAGTTGTTTTTGGACTAAGACAATTTGAACTTTTATTAAAGTATTTTTGTTTCTTCCACTCCCTTTGTCGTGTTTGTTTCTCTGAGTGCTGGGTTGAACCATAGCCTAACAGAATGATCTGGCCATGGACCCAACAGAGAAACAGCACGGGGCAAACGAAGACAGCTTCCAACAAGCTATCCAGGCTCAAGGAACGTTGCTAGGACAGCATGACCAATTGATTCGGACTCTTTTGGAAGATAATCATCAACTGCTGAACCAGGTGACTCAGTTAACTACACAAGTCTCTAAATTGTCTGTTATCAGCTCTCCATCTCTCTCTGTCCCTCAGTTTGATGCACCCCAAGTTGTTTCCTCTGACATTATACAGGCTTCGTTCCATCGGGAACCCCCTGTCACGTCGCCTGAACCGTTCAATGGAGAATTGGACAAGTGCCGGGATTTTTGCTTCAGTGTGACTTGATTTTTTCGGCAGAGACCACTGTCGTTTTCTACTGATTCTTCTAAGGTACATTATGTTCTGGGGCTGTTAAGAGGGAGAGCTCTGGTTTGGGCTGAGTCTGTATGCTCAAATCAAACTTTGACTGGATTGACTTTCGCTGATTTTTCTGCTAAATTGAAGACTGTTTTTGACCATCCTGACCATGTGGGTAATTCCTCCAAGATACTTTTTAATTTGAGGCAGGGTTCTAACAGTGTGGCTGAGTACTCTATTGAGTTCTGGACTTTGGCAGCAGACTCCAAGTGGAACAATGTGGCACTTCAAGGAGCATTTCTAAACGGTTTGAATGAAGCTATTAAGGATGAACTGGCTGCTCGTGACGAGCCACATGATTTACATTCTCTCGTTTCCCTGTCCATTAAGCTAGACAACCGGTTGCGGGAGAGGCGTCGGGAGAGAGGCGGTCGGCCGCATCTAGGAGGACGAGTTCCCCAGCCTTCAACCACTCGAGTCTCGCCTCCCCGGAGCCGGCAGCTTCTTGTTCCTGATTCCATCCCGAGCACAGAGGAGGAACCTATGCAAGAGGGTCGAGCTCGACTACCTCCAGCAGAGCGGCAACGGCGCCTCCAGGCGGGTGAGTGCCTGTACTGTGGAGACGCCACACACATTCTGGCTACATGCCCTAAGCGGCCAAAAGACAAGGCTCGCTCGTAACGGTGGGTCTACTTGCGAGCCCAGAGTTAGATCCTGAACCCATCATTCCCCGATTACAAGTACCTGTAACCTTACGTTTCCAGAGTCATTCCCTGCCACTCTCAGCTCTCATAGACTCAGGTGCAGAAGACAACTTTATTAGCCACCAGTTCGTTACACAAGCTCGTATCCCCATGGAGCCACTACCTACCCCCATTCGGGTCACAGCCCTTGATGGGCGCCTCCTCGCGGAGATAACTCATCAAACCACCCCCGTTTCCCTAGTGATTTCTGGCAATCATTGTGAAAGCATTCAGCTAAGAGTTATGTCTGGCTCAGCTACCTCCCTTATCCTTGGCTTCCCCTGGTTGGCTCTTCACAACCCACAAATTGATTGGACACGTCACACCATTCTCAGTTGGAGCACTAACTGCCATTCAGAGTGCCTTAGGTCAGCGGTTCCCCCCACTAAGTGTAACCCAACTCATCCCTCAGCTCCTCTTGATCTGTCATCTGTCCCCAAAGAATACCATGACTTAGCGGAGGTTTTCAGTAAGGACAAGGCTCTGTCTCTACCACCACATAGGCCTTATGATTGCCCTATTGAACTGCTTCCTGGTGCTCCCTTGCCCTCTAGTCGCTTATACAATCTGTCCCGACCGGAAAGAGAGGCAATGGAGCAGTACATTGGTGATTCTCTGGTCTCGGGCATAATCCGTCCCTTGTCGTCTCCTTTGGGTGCAGGTTTCTTTTTCGTGGAAAAGAAGGACAAGTCGTTACGCCCCTGTATCGATTTCAGGGGTTTAAACAACATAACTGTTAAAACAAGTATCCCCTTCCACTCATCAACTCTGCTTTTGAACCTCTGCATGGCGCCACAGTTTTCTCCAAGCTCGACCTCAGGAACGCTTATCACCTTGTCCGGATCCGAAAGGGAGATGAGTGGAAAACCGCTTTCAACACTCCACTGGGACATTTTGAGTATTTGGTCATGCCCTTTGGGCTCTCAAACGCCCCTGCTGTTTTCCAAGCCATGGTGAACGATGTTCTTAGGGATTTTTTGAACCGTTTTGTCTTTGTATACCTGGATGATATTCTTGTTTTTTCCAAGTCACCCGAGGAGCATGAGTCACACGTCCGTCAAGTCCTTCAACGGCTCTTGGAGAACAAGCTGTACGTCAAAGCAGAGAAGTGTGAGTTCCACAAACAGTCTACATCGTTCCTTGGTTTCATCATTGAGAGCGGGCAGGTGAAGGCGGACCCCGAGAAGATCCGGGCAGTGACGGAATGGCCCATACCCACCACCCGTAAGCAACTTCAACGATTTTTGGGCTTTGCTAACTTCTACCGTAGGTTCATTAAGGGTTTTAGTAAAGTGGTGGCACCCCTTACTAGACTCACATCCCCTAAAGTCCCTTTTCTGTGGTCCCCTGAGGCGGAGCAGGCGGTAGGGGTTTTGAAGGAACTGTTTTCCACCTCCCCTGTGTTGATACACCCCAATACCTCTCTACAGTTTGTTGTGGAGGTGGACGCGTCGGACTCAGGTGTGGGAGCAGTCCTCTCCCAGCGCTCCCCCACTGACCAAAAGCTTCACCCCTGTGCTTTTTTCTCCAAGAAATTGTCACCCACAGAACGGAATTACGACGTTGGAAACCGAGAACTGCTGGCGGTCAAGCTAGCATTGGAAGAATGGCGGCACTGGCTGGATGGAGCTGAACTGTCGTTTGTGGTCTGGACAGACCACAAAAACTTGGCTTACATCCAAGCCACTAAGAGACTCAACTCACGCCAAGCCAGATGGGCCCTGTTTTTTAGTAGGTTTAACTTTATTCTTACATACAGACCAGGGTCAAGAAATGTTAAACCAGATGCTTTGTCCCGCCAGTTTGCTGACCCTTCGGAGACCAGCGAGCCTGAGGCAGTCCTACCTTCCTCATGCGTCGTGGCGGCAGTACAGTGGGAGATCGAGTCTCTTGTGAAGACTGCACTTGCCACGGACCCGGGACCGGGTGATGGACCTCCCAACCTACTCTTTGTTCCCGAGACGGTCCGGTCTCAGGTGTTGCAGTGGATTCACACCTCCCGTTTGCTGGTCACCCTGGGATGAGACGCACGTTGACGCTGCTTAGGAGACATTTTTGGTGGCCTTCAATGGAAACTGACGTTCGGGCTTTTGTGGCAGCCTGTTCAACCTGTGCTCGGGGCAAAGCCTCCCATCAGTCCCCTTCGGGGCTGCTGCTACCCCTCCCAGTTCCCAGCCGTCCCTGGTCCCACATAGCCATGGATTTTGTTACCGGCCTACCCAAGTCTGAAGGTAATGATACTATACTTACCATTGTGGACAGATTCTCTAAATCTGTTCACTATATAGCATTACCAAAATTACCGTCTGCCAGTGAGACAGCGGACCTCCTAGTCCAACATGTATTCCGTCCCCCATGGAATACCTGTGGACATCGTATCTGATAGAGGCCCACAGTTTACTTCCCGTGTTTGGAAGGTTTTCTGTTCTGCTTTGGGTGCTTCCGTTAGTCTATCCTCAGGGTTTCATCCCCAGACCAACGGTCAAACAGAAAGAGCCAATCAAGACCTCGAAGCAACCATTCGTTGTGTGGCTGCTCAACATCCATCATCCTGGGCCAAACATCTGCCTTGGATAGAGTACGCCCACAACTCCCTCACCACCTCTGCCACTGGTCTTTCACCCTTCGAAGTTACCATGGGTTATCAACCCCCTCTGTTTCCTGCTCAGGAGAAGGAATTGGCTGTTCCTTCGGTTCAGGAGAACCTCCGCCGCTGCCAGAGAGTGTGGCGCGACGCTCGGGAAGCGTTGCTTCGGACCACCGACAGGAACAAGATGACAGCGGATAGGAGCAGGACTCCCGCACCTGTGTTTCATCCTGGTCAAGAGGTTTGGCTGTCGTCTAAGAACGTACTCTTCGTACCAAATCACGCAAGCTGTCTCCTCGGT